>NC_133284.1:46699625-46765697 GCF_005239225.2 Populus alba | reverse complement strand
GTATATATTTTTGTATGACCAAGATGAGATTATAGGAAGGCCTTACCATCACCAACATGCAAATTATATTACCAAGGTACGGTTTCTGAAGCGGTCAAGGTGGTAAGATCAGGTGTGACGTGTTGATTGGCACCGGTATCTGGAAACCAATCAACAGAACCCGGTTGAGGAGAGATTGCGCTGCACCAGGTTGGCAGTAGGTTGTTGGCCATAACCTCGCTGCTGGAATTGAGGGCATGGGGGAGCTGTATGGCCGAAATTCTGACACAGTTGGCAGCGTGGATTCTGCCCCCTATTACGCTGCCAGAGCCTGCCTATTGTCACCGACAGGAGGAGTTTTGGAAGCTACGGTGATCAGGTCTGGAGCCAGCAAATCGATTACCTCTGTTGTTTGGACCTGGTTAGGACGCCAGCCACCGTTGAAGCGGCCCCTACTACGGCTAGAATTGCCAAAAGTCTGGCGCTATGCAACAAGAGCAGAAGATGGAATGCTGGGTGTGGGCAGCAGAGGAGCATGTATGGCAGCCGAAGATTTGTGAAGAAATTCATGTGTGAGGAGATGGCTGTGAAGATCTGCATATGATAAAGGTTCAGCTTTGGTAATAAGACTGGTAACTAAGTCTTTAAACTCTCCTTGAAGACCACGAAACACATATAAATTGAAATCTTCAAGTGAAACTGGCCGACCAGCAGCGGCCAATTCATCAAATAAGGCCTTCGCTTTTTTGCATAAATTGAGTTACTGATTCATCACCTATCGAGATCCTGAAGAATGAGCGTGAAGTTGCATAATACGAGAGTTGGAGGTGGAAGCGAGAGCTCGCTCAAGAGTGCCCCAAGCTGAACAAGAACTTTGACAGCCAACAACAAGATGCAAAACTTCCATAGATAGGGAGGAAAGAAGAGCACTTAGAATGAGTAGGTCCTGTTGTTTCCAGGTTTGAAAAAGCGGATTTACCTGAAGAGAGATACCATCATGGGCAAGAACATGTGTTGATGGACATGTGTAGGAGCCATCAACAAAACCAAAAACTCCTTGGCCTAAGAGATAAGGCAGCATTTGCATACGCCAATATAAATAATTGGTGTTTGTTAATTTGAGGGAGATGACTTGATGAGTATGAGAAAGGGAGATAATGCTTGCGGCAGTAGAGGCAGCAAACGTGGGCTGCAAGAGGAGGCATTCACCAGCCATGGCAGAGGAGAATCCAGGCGGTGACGTAGTAGAGGAAAGCAGAGGAGGCACTGCAAGAGAAGAGGGCTGCACTGTCGGAGAAGAAGAAAGCTGGACTGCTGGTGCTGCAGAATTTGAAGATGTATGTGGTGGCTGTTCCATTGAAGAAGGGAGGTTGGGAGGCTGTGAGAAAATTAGGTTTAATTTATTTTAGGGTTTTATAGCTCTGATAGCAAGTTGAGAATAATGGAATGTGTTAGGTTGTGCCTTAGCTAGCCTTCCTATTTATATAGAGGCAGTAGAAGACTGCAGTAACTGTAAAGATTACAATATCCTATATTAGAATCCTATTCTGATAGATACATGAGTAACTGTAATGATTACAATATCCTATATTAGAATCTTATTCTATAATACACACCAAAAAAAAAAAAAGTTTTCCGCTTGGAATATACCGACGGACTAAATCCGTCGGTAAAAGTGTCGGTGATATTTCATACCGACCGAATATTTCCATCTGTAAATTCGTCGGTAAGTTTATACCGACGGATTATTTCCGTCGGTGAATATGTCGGTGATGGGATGGAATACCGACCAAATCTGTCCGTCTGAATATTCGTCGGTGATGGTGGCAGACACTGTCCAATGCCGACGGAGTCATTCCGTCGATAAATCCCTGTGTAATTATTTTTTAATTTTTTTAATTATTTAGAAAAAATAATATAAATTAATGGTAATACAAACCAATTATGCAAATAAAATTTATATTAAGCAACAAAAAACTCAAAAGTTAAATAATATTCATTACAAAATGAATGTGTTTCAAAAAAACATTAAATCAAATTTTAAATGTAAATAATGTTTATTAAAAATTAATATAAAGGTGGAGGAGGAGGAGGAGGAGGCTAGGGGTTAGGCGGCCAAAAAGGATTAGGCGCACATGTTCCACCTTGTGTCATGTTCATGACCATTTGACGAAGCTCTTCATAGGCCACTCTTTGTTGTTCAGACTCTGCTTTGTGTTGTTCGTTTGCCAATCTTTGCTCTTCTTTGAGTTGTGTGTACGCCTCTGATAGGTGGTCGCACCTTTGCTGCAAGGCCACGAACTCCTTAGATTGGGAGCTCAATACAGATTGGGAGCTCCCAATGGTTGAAGCAGTACCGGTCGACCGCAAGTTGGCGGCGGTAGTGTTGGAGAGCCCGTAAACCCGATTTTTATCGGGTCCACCTGACGATCCAGCCTCCATCCACAAATCCGGATCGAATTCCAGATGGGTTGAAGGATCGTCCCCGTATCTCTCCCTCAACCGATTATTATAGGTCTCCTGAAAAAAAAATCATCATATTCAATTCAATAAACATAATAATAACTTACAAAATAAAATGGTTGAACAAACATACCACAAACTGTTGAGCATGGTTGTCAACGAACTGTTGCGTCCCCTTTTGGCGGTCATGACTCCGCACGTGCGTCTCCACAAACAGCTCCATAGGGCTCGACTCACATCCAAGAGACGTAGCCTATAATGAAAAAAAATTATTAACAACAAATTAATTGAACGATATATTTCACTTAAATTAATCTTACCATCCGTTTCGCATGTGCAACAAACGGAACGGAGACGCCGGCGTGCATTGTCACCGAGCCATGAATTGGCCGATTCCGGTTGCCAGCACCGGACTGTGAGCGTCGAGTGAACCGCTCAGACGTCACGTGTTGAAGATAGTGCGGCCATATATCTTCCGGGATGTATATCGGTTTGAAATCCCTCCAAACCGCAACATCGTTCCAGCCTTGGAACCCCTTATCCTTGCTGTTTTTTTTTTATCTTTTTTCTGGGTTTCATACCAAAAATCACGCACGAAAAAATTATATTTCAAAACATAAATAATTATGTTAAAAAAAAGTCGTATTAGTTTTCGATGTTACCTTAATTGCCGCGTGATTTTCCACACCCTCCTCACAACAGTGTCATGTTCATCGTCCCAGCTGAATCGATGTTGTGTATAAAAAAATAATTTTTTAAAATGTTAATAATTTATTTACAATTATAACTAGAATTTATTAGAAATAAGCTGAAAATTATATATTAACACGAACCTCAAATCTACGAAACCATGCATTGATTTGAGGCATCCATTCAGGATGCCTGGATATCTGACTCCATTGAAACAATGGACTCTCCATCGACGCTTTAAATGCCAATGATATTACTCGGGTGACCTCAATGTTTGTGAACCTGAAAAGAAATGAAATTAATGAAATAGTGATTACTTCATAAATTATGTTTTAAATTTGTTTTTTTTTATATAAAAAAAACTAAAACCTTAACAAACTTACATTGAAAGATCGTCCTTCCACTGTGCCTCGTACTTGCGGGTAAATTGATTCCGTTGTGAAGGCACGCCGCTTCTGCGATGTGAAACATCACTGGAAGAGGCAACATTGGTTGACGACGCAGGTGGTGTAGGTGCCTCTCAAGAAGAGGCACCTAAAAAAACATCAGCATCGCTGCTAGACGAACTTGATTCGACTGGACGTGAACGACTAGCTCTGGTTGTCATTTTGCGCATCTAAACAATTTTATATAAATAATTGTATAATAAAAATCAAAAGTTAAAAAAAATCGGCAGCACCTCCCCTATACTGGATACTACCCAAATCCACAAACTTGCAAATATTAACAATAGCCACAACCAATTGACCCAATCTATACTAATTATTCCAACATATTCAACTATTAATCCTAAGATAAATTCAACGTTAACAATTACAATTCACAAATTATTCAATAATTATGTCAATACAACAAAACTATAAATTCAAAATAAATTGAAACAATTAAACACAAATCATCAAGTTAGAGTAAAATTAATAATTCTTCCAACATATTCAATTATTAAATCTAAGATAAATTCAACATTAACAATATTAATTCAACAGATTATTAAATAATTATGGCAATACAACAATAAAATATATTCAATAAAATAAAAAATAATTATAGCCTAACAATTAAAATCAATCGAAACAATTAAACACAAATCATGCAATAATATATAAAAACAAATACTAATTATTCCAACATATCCAATTATTAATTCTAAGGTAAATTCAACATTAACAATTATAATTCAACAAATTAATCAATAATTCTATATGGCAATACAACAATAAATTATATTCAATAAATTAAAAAAAAAATATAGACTAACAATTAAAATCAATGAAAATAATTAAACACAAATCATGCAATAATAGAGTAAAATTAATAATTATTCTAACATATTCAATTACTAATTCTAAGTTAAATTCAACTTTAACAATAAAATATTCAATAAATTAACTAATATGTTATTATGACAACAAAACAATAAAAAATATTCAAAAAATTCAAAAAAACAAAAAACCTACATCAAGAAAAGGAACGAAATATACATACCTTAAAAATGTGACAAATTCAAAACTTTATCTACATTAAAAAAAAAAACACCAAAACAACAAAATAACAAAAATAAAAACAACTAAAAATAAATTAAAAGTAAATAAAATAAATTGGAAAAAAAACACATACCTTTTAAATATGAGGAAGATTCACAACACTAAATCTTGCTAGAGATTGAAGGTGAAATTCTTGAAGGATTGAGGGCAAAAAAATCAAAAATTTGAGGTGCAAAACGAAGGAGAAGAGAAAGAGAAAGCAGCGTGGGGAGAAGAAGAAAAAAATGAGGCGAAGCGGCATAGAAATATGGCGGGTTGGCATAGAAATGACATAGAAAACAAGTATGTACGTACATGGATGTGACGTATAAAAGAAAACATGATCCTTCCGTATGTGCCTATTATAACGACAAATACAAAAACTTAAATGTTTATAGCTGTGTTTTAAAAGTATTTTTTAAAAAATATATATATACACACACTATATTAAAAAGTAAGGGAAAAATAATGGACATTTACTAAGAACATAAATTCATTGTATTGTAAATGATATTGTAGATATAGAATGTCTATATTATAACCAACACTGTAATACTTGTGAGAAATGTTGTTTTTTTATATTTATAAATTAGAAAGGGTTGCTGGGTTGTTGTAGGAGTACCCAATGATGTTGGAAAAGTGGAGAAATTAATTACCTGTTGCGATATATACCAGCTGGAATCTTTGTAATAAACCCTTGTCGGCTTGGAGAGATAGAAATGAAAAGAAATCAAATCTAATTAGCTAAAGGTCATTCTCACCAATTTAAGAATCTGTCCTTCTCCTGTACCCAACATGTTTGTGATGCTTCAGCCTCCACATGTTTCTGATGCTTCAGCCTCCGCGTGGACTTCTTCAGTGTTGCCGAGTTAAAACATTTTACATTCACAAAGTATTTTTCTGAAAAATAACGAGACCATTTTTTGTAATACATGCACAACCCACGCGTCATTTTTTATAATCTAGCTGTAATTGTCATGCTAGAAAAATTTAAAATGATATATTTTTTATAAATATTAAAAAATATATATATTAGATTGATTCAGATTAACTCAAATTAACTTATCAAATTTATGTTTTCAAGTTCATGAGATCATGACAACCCCATAAAAAAATAAATAAGAAAAAAAATAATACTCAACTCTTAATTAGTTCAATATTTAATAATGAAATTGAAAACAAAAATCAATAAAAAAAAACAATTTGAATAAACCTGAATTAACATATCAAACTTGGATCATGAGACAAGATAATCCTATAAAAAAAAAATCGAGAAATATTATAAAAGATCAATCCTCAATAAAGAAAGAATGATGTAAATGAAAAAAGAAATTCAATTAAAAAAAAAAGTTAAATCCAAGATACATGTTATGAGATCGTGATAACCTTATAAAAAACAAATAAAAAATTAATTATGAATCTCAATTTCTAATTAATTCAATGCTGGAAAATAAAATATCAATTAAAAAAAATAATCCGAATCAATCCGAATTAACCTTCCAAACTTGTATCACAAGTTAGGATAACTCCACACAAATTATAAAATTTAATTACAATTAACCAAATATTGAAGGAGAAACTAGAAAAAATATTCAATTAAAAAGAAAAAAAAAAAACAAGTTAATTAAATTAATCTGCAAAACTCATGACTTGGGTCATGAAAATAGAATAATCCTATATAAAAAAATAAAAAAAAAATAATTTATAATAAATTTAATATTAAAAAATAAAAATAAAATTATATTAAAAAAAATCATTATTTCAATTAACAGTGTTATTAAAGTACACTATATGAGTGGCTCAAATGCCTCTATATGTGCCTGCCTCCTTATCTTTTAAAATTTTCAACATCTTGCAACCTGCAACTAGGAGAACCAAAGAAAATACCAGGTGAAGACTCATACTACTACTATTATTATCTTGATTTATATATAAAAAAATCAAATATATTAAGATATTGTGTTTTTTAATTAGCCAAGCAAATTAAATGGTATTTCACTTTAAAAAAATTTAAGTAAAAAATTATTCATTTAAAATAGTGATTCACCCAAATCAATATCTCTTTACAAATCTGAAAAATTGTTTTTATTTTTTTTCAGACAATATATATTCATGAATAGAATTAGTGGAATTTTATTTATAATATAGGTATATTTTACACTAGATTAAAAGTAGAATTTAATCATTTTGAAAAGAAAAATTTTATTGGAATTTAATCTTTAAAATAAATTTTTTTACATAGAATATTATTATGATTTTAAATAAAAATTATGTGTAATTAACAAAATTAAAAAAAATTATTGACATGGAAAAACCGATAACTCTTGAAAAAGAAATAAATCTTTTATAATGATTGTAAAAAGTTAAAATTGAATTCAAATATGACGGGTCGGCAGAGAAATGACATAGAAAACAAGTATGTGCGTACATGGATGTGATGTATAAAAGAAAACATGATCCTTCCGTGCCTATTATAACGACAAATACAAAAACTTAATTGTTTTATAGTTGTGTTTTAAAAGTATTTTTTAAAAAATTTAATTTAATTATTTTTATTATTTTTCTTTTAAGTTACTTTTATATGTATATATATACACACTATATTAAAAAGCAAGGGAAAAATAATGGGCATTTACTACGGATCTAAATTCATTGTACTGTGAACAATATTATAGATATAAAATATTTGCATTATAGATAATACTGTAATAATTGTTAGAAATGTTGTTTTTAATGTTTATAAATCAGAAAGGATTGCTGGGTTGTTGCATAAGGATCCAATGGCGTTGGAGAAGTGAAGAAATTAATTACCTGTTGCGATATTTTACCAACTGTAATCAACCCTTGTCGGTTTGGAGAGATAGAAATGAAAAGGAATCAAATCTAAGTAGCTAAAGGTCATTCTCACCAATTTAAGAATATGTCCTTCTCCTGTACCCAACATGTTTGTGATGCTTGAGCCTCCGCATGGACTTCTTCAGTTTTGCCGAGTGAAAACATTTTACATTCACAAAGTATTTTCTGAAAAATAACGAGACCATTTTTCATAATACATGCACAACCCACGTGTCAGGTTGCTTTTCATGGCTTTTAATTGTTGCTCTGCTTTTATATACACACACTATATTAAAAAGGGAGGGAAAAAATAATAGACATTTATTATGTACATAATCTCATTATACTTTAAACAATATTATAGACATAGAATATTTGTATTGTAGACGACACTATAATACTTATGAGAAACAATGTTTTTTATGTGTATAAGTCAAAAAAAAGTTGTTTTGTTATTGCATTAGGACCCATTGGTGTTGGGTCGACCTGCTGGCAGCAGGACCAAAAACTTTAATTTTTTTTTTATTTTTTACTTGTATATTGGAATTTTTTCATACTTATTTAAAAATAAAAAACAAAAAAATGAATATTATTTTATTTACTTTACTTGAAGGATAAAATCATGGATCTATTGCTGAAATATACTTGATTCAATTTTCGTAGACATGATCTTTTAGGAAAGTTTTTATTTCATGCGTTCGAGATTTTATATTTTTTTACATTATGCTCGATACTTATCTAATTACATATGTTATGGGCGTCACATCGCATTTTGTTTGAAGTATCCGACAGATAATCGTTCGAAAGGTTGTCAATTAATTGCTGATAATCCCACTAAAAGCAATTAATTGATGATAATCCCGCACTAAAAGCATAATCATGGGATAATCATGCATTGATTACGTGCTGCTCATATCATCATATCTCAGAAAGGAAATACTAAAGGTCTCTTGAAAAGGAAGATAGCTAGATAATTTATCTTATTGATGTGTGATGGTGTGCTGTAATTTCCAGGGGTGTTCATGGTTTTTCCATCTTGAATTATTACCAGCCTTTTTTTTTTTATGAACTTGAATTGAACCTAAACCTGGCAATCAAAGAATGTATTGGTTGGATTAACTTAGGTTAAAGTTTGGTTTTCAAGATAACGTTAATCCATTCCTAAAACTTAAAAATCAAATAGTTTTAAGCAATAAATTAAACTTAATTTAAAATATAATTATGGCATAAAAAATCGTTCATTTTCATTGAATAATTACTATATTCTCATTGGTTATTCATTCAAAATCTAGGAAGATATATATGTTAGTATACTAACTATGTCACTCGCAATTCATCGTTAGCCAAATAATTTTGTCTTTTTGCATGAAAAAAATGAACATCCAGGCATTTACAATGTCTATTTTTGGCACCAAGAAAAAATTATAATCACAAATTAAAAACTCTATGTATACACTTAATTAAATAATTGATAATCATTTGTGATAATAGACCAAGTTATGTTGAATAACTGTGTTTCTTGGAATCAAATTTTCATTGAATTGGATGATAATAATTAAAAAAAAAAAATAGACACAAAAGAAAGCGAGTCAAATTAATCTTCTTTTTGAATGCCAAAAAAATGTCCAAGTATCGATAATATATTTTGTATGAGAAAAAATTAATTTAATTATGAATTCAAAACCTATCACACATTTGACGATATTTTTTTATAAACGTATTGAGACAACAACATATTGTATCAATCTGGATAAACCCAATTTAATGAGCTAAATTTGTGACTTGAGTTAAGAGATTATGATAACAAAAAAAAAATCAAAATAAATTACGATGTTCAATTTCCAATAATCTTAACATTAAAGGATAAAATTAAAAGTAAAAAACATTCAATTCAAAACATAATAAAAAACAATTTGAATTAACATTAGTTATCCTACCAAACCAACAACCCATGTCTTTCACCATATTAGATTCAACAACTTTTTTTTCATATAATTATTTTTTATTTAATTTATACATTTTTCATTTAATTATACATCAACCAAGTACATGAGAATTTTTTTCATATCAAACAAAAATTTATTTCAATAGAGAATATAAAGGTGGTGTGTGGAATTAAAATAAAAAACTTCAAGCCCCGTGGGTCTTTTTTATTAATACTTGAAACAATGTATAAAAAGGATAAATCCTTCTTCTTTCTCTCTTTTCTGATTGGAATCTCTCTCGTTTTCAGTACGTTCTTTGCACGTTTAAAGTCAATAAACTGACATGTCGGGTTTAAATATCTAAGAGGTTTTCCATGAAAATTCTTTTTAGAAGCCGACGACGCTAGTGATGTGAATCATTCAACATAATAGCTTGTAGTCATTAAATTTGTGGCTCAAATGCCTCTATATTTGCCTGCCTCCTTATCTCTTAAATTTCAACATCTTGCAACCTGCAACTAGGAGAACCAAAGAAAATACCAGGTGAAGATCTATACGAGAATTATTAATCTTGTTTTTTAGAAAAAAAAAATGAATATTTCAATATATTATATTTACTAATTCAAAATGATATATATATTTTTTGTAAATATTGAGAAAAATATTATATTAGATTGACTCGGATTAACTGGGGTTAACTTGTCAAATTCATGTCCTGAGTCATAAGATTATAATAATCCCATAAAAAAAAATAACGCTCAACTCTTAATTAACTCAATGTTTAACGATGAAATTGAAAACAAAAGTCAATAAAATAAGAACAATTTGAATCAACTTGGATTAACCTGTCGAACTTGGATCATGAAACCAAAATAATCCTATAAAAAGCAAATCAAGAAATATTATAAAGATCAATTCTCAATTAAAAATGATGTAACTGAAAAAAAATTTATTTTAAAAAAAATAAATAAAATCCAAGATACATGTGATGAGATCGTGATAATCCTATAAAAAACAAATTAAAAAAAATAATTATGAATCTTAATTCCTAATTAATTCTAGAAAATAAAATAAAATAAATATCAATTAAAAAAAAATTATCTGAATCAACCCAAATTAACCTTCCAAACTTGTGTCACAAGTTAGAATAACTCCATACAAATTATGAAATTTAATTACAATTAATCCAATGTTGAAGGAGAAAAAAAAATTCAATTAAAAAAAATTAATTAAATTAATCTATAAAACTCATGACTTGGATCATGAGAATAGAATAACTCTATAGAAAAAAATAAAAAAACAATTAATTTATAATAAATATAATATTAAAAGAAAAAAATAGAATTATATTAAAAAAAAAATTATTATTTCAATTAACAGTGTTATTAAAATACATCGTTTTTTTTAGTTCTTGTTAATTATTATTATAAAATAATATGAACTTATAAATTTAGAAGATTTAATTAAGAAGTTTAACAAACCAAGGAGCTTAATTGAAGAAATATTAACATTCAGAACTGATTTAGCCGATAGGGCCGATCACCACAGACAACCCACAAACGCAAGGCAATCCCCACGACTTCCATCACCCTTTTCCCAGGTCATCTCCCACGAGACGCCATTGGAGGCGTGAAGATAGCCACCACCAACAGCCCTGTAGTGGCAGGACTCCTGGAATCCGAGACCCAGCAGGATACTAACACCGCAGCGAGCTTTATCCTCCTCCCAGGAAGGAAGAGGCGTGCTGGAAGACTACCACACAAGCCCCTATAAAAAGCTAACTAAGCAGCCATCGCAGGGGGGGGGGATCAAAGGAGAAAACAAGAGAGATCAAAGGAGAAAAGAGAGAGAAAGGAGAGAAAAAAAGGACTTGTAACAAGAGAACAATACGGGCAGAAAACCAAAAAAGAAAAGAAAAGAGGACACTGGAAACAGGACTGAGGGATATACAACTGGGAGGCGATCAGAGGAGAAGAAAAACACAGACAAAAAAGAAACAGAACACAGACGGAGAAAACAGAAGCACACAGGGCGGACGACGAATAGACAACCAAAGGAAAAAAAAAAAAAAAAAACAGGAGAATGGCAGAGAAGAAAGTGTCTGTTCGGCCAGCAACCTCAAGCTTTCCATCACCATCATTGTTGTAACCCATTTTTGGATCCCCATAAAAAATAAAATAAATAGCCAAAAGAGTTTAGAAAAAATAACAAAAGGCAGAAGCGCTCAGAAAACAGTCAGAAATTGGTCAAGGAATTTAAAAATACAAGGATTGATTTTTTGACAGAATATTCTTGAAGGATAAAAGCCCGATTGAGAAGGAAAATTTGAATTTTGAGGAGAAAAGCCCAAATTTGGATTTTTATGGACTTAATTGGATTTTTATTTGAATTTATAGAAGATTTGATTGCAAGAAAAATTGATTTTTAAGTCAATTTGGGCTTTAATTTGGAGAAATTTAAGTTCTGGGGCCAAAATATATTTTTTAGGAATTTATTGGGTCAAATCAGGGGCTTAATTGCATAAATATTGAAGTTTAAGGGCCAATTAGGGGTTTAATTGTGAAAACCGAAACCAAGGACCAATTTGGAAAAACCGGGTAAATAGAGGGGGCTGTTTTGCTTTGGATCAGGGGCCTAATTAAAGAAATTAAAAGTTTATTAATCAATTGAGAGCTAAATTGCATAAATCAGAGACCAAGGACCAAAGTGAAAAAAGCGGCCAACAAGAGGGGCGGGGACCGAGTCCGAAGGACTGATTTGAAGTTTGACCCATTTAAATGAAACGACGCGTTTTATCCAAAACGACGCCGTTTCATAAATAAAATAAAAAAAAAAGAGACCAGAACGGTGTCGTTTTGAACGACACTGTTCGTCTTCTTCCTTTCCCCCGCAGAAACAGAAACAGAGGCAAAATCATTTTTTTTGTTTTTTTTAAATCTTCCCGCGCCTCTCTCTCCTCGCCCCCACCACCTTTAGATATTGGCCGACCAGCCGTTACACCCGATGCTCCCCCACGGTTCTGCCCCTATAAATAGAGAAGAAAACCGAAAGAAAAGAGGACCCCGAGAGGAATAGAGAGAGAGAGACCCGAAGGGAGGAGAGAGAGAGAAAACCGCCTGACCCGCCGTCCGTAAGCCAAGCTGCCACCGCCAGCAAGCCGTCGTCTCCACCGTGCCAGGTACGCTCCCCCCCTGCACATTTTTTTCTTTTTGTTCATATATTTCGTCCCCTGCATGCAGAGGCGTTCTGCAAGCAGGGGACGGGGGGGAAAAATAATTCCCCCCTGTGTTGTTTTTTAATTCTTCTGGGCCAGATGGTGTCTGGCCCAGAACTATGTGGGCCGGGCCAGAGTGGTCTGGCCCGATCCGGTGGTCTGGGCCAGGTCCGGCCCAGATAGAGTTTAATAAGTTTGTTGGGCCGAGATCGGCCCAGTAACCGATGGGCCGAGATCGGCCCAATACCCGATGGGCCGAGATCGGCCCAGTACCCGTTGGGCCGAGATCGGCCCAACGATTGTTGGGCTGGGTCCGGCCCAGTTTAGTTTGGGCCGGCCCAACCCCTTTTAATATATATAAATATATTATATTATTATTATTATTATTATATATGTTATAT
This sequence comes from Populus alba, assembly GCF_005239225.2. Lineage (NCBI taxonomy): Eukaryota > Viridiplantae > Streptophyta > Magnoliopsida > Malpighiales > Salicaceae > Populus > Populus alba. Next base: position 46,752,667 of record NC_133284.1, on the reverse strand, counting down.
ATATAAAAAATATTTATATATAAAAAAATATTTCCAAAAAAATCTAAAAAATATTGTTGATTTTTCCGCATATTTTTATCAAAGTGGTTTAATAGTGGTTTGTATTTTTATACCGTAAAGATACAAAACCAGTGTTATAAATACCCGGTTTTCGTTAAAATATCAAAGATTTTCAGAATAAAAAATGTTTTTGCTTTCAAAAAAATTCTAAAAAGTCCCTAAAAAATGTTGTTGATTTTTCTGCATTATTTTTATCAAAGTGGATTAATATTGGGTTGTATTTTATACCGTAAGGATACAAACCCAGTATTAAAAATACCCGATTTTCGTCAAAGCATAAAAAATAATATTTTCCAAAAATTTGTTTTTGTTTTAAAATACGGCCTAGTCTCTCCAATATATATATTATAACATCACATTTTCACAACAAAGAAAATTTTCAAAACAATATATGTATTAGCATGCATTTTGGCTTTAATAACCAGTTTATTCAAGCCATGAGAACTAGGCCAATATTTCAAAAATTCTAAAAAATCTTTTTGTTTTCTTTTAGCATTTGGGAATACGAATTTATACGTAAAACGTATTCCTAAATATTATTAATAAAATTTTGGTATGAACGTTAGAACGTTTAGGATTTTTTTTACCCGATAAGATAAAGACCTCCTTACCGAGGATAATTTTTTTTGAACCCTAGACAGACCAACAACTAGGAAAACACAATAACACTTTAGTTTTTTTTTATCAGACAATAAAACAATGCAGCTTACCTTAGGTAAGGCGTATTTGGGGTGCTAATACCTTCCCTTTACGCAACCAGTCCCCGTGCCCAATCTCTGAGACCAGTTAGGGTTCCTAGTGACCAAAATACTAGGTGGCGACTCCAAAGAACCAAACCAAAATAAATAAAAAAATTCGCCAGTCGAACCCGTAATCGCAAATTGGAATTTTTTCGGGGTGCGACAATCATCTTCATCTTCAAGTGACAACTCCAGGTACGCCTTTCTTTCTGACCACTTTCTGCATTTCTAAATTGTTAAACAGTACGAAGATAAGGTAATATTAATTATCTTCGCACTGTACAGTGCACGCGTGAACCTGCTTTCTAAGCTGGTTACTGATCTGAACTAGTAACCAGATCAGGTAGACCTAGCTTGTCCAGATTATTATTAACAATACTTAAAAAATGTAGGGAAAGTAATCTAGTTTTTTCTACCTTTTTATTTTTGTTATACTAATATTATTTTTTTACATGTTTGGTTTTTTTTTTCTAAGATTTACTTCTATTTTTTAAAAACAAATTACATGTTTTTTTTAAATTATTTTTTGATGATTGTTTTTTTTAATATTGAAGTGATTTAGAATTTAGCTCTGTTATTTAAAAAAATAAAATATTATTGAATTGTTATAATGTTTTTCTATATGATTTTTTTCCCCTAAAATAGTCTTTTTTTTGGTTTTTTTTGTTTTCATATTAAGTTGGTTATAGCTTTAATTTTGAAGTTTTTTTTATATAAAAAAATATTGTAGATTGATACAGTATTTCACCCACATGGTTTTTGTTTTGCTACAATATTTTTTCACATGTTTTTTTTTTTCAAAATTCTCTTTGTTGAATTTTTTTATAAAAATATTTAGCTAGTTGAGAATTTAGCTTCAACTTTTCTCACATGTTTTTTTTCTTTATTTCTTTATTTTTTTTTGCTTTTTTGTTTTTCTCCCAAAAATTGTCTTCTTTTTTTGTGTTTTTTTAAGAATTATTTTTTTTTATTTTTTTTAATATTGAACTAGTTGAGAATTTAACTTTATAATTTTTTTTTAAAAAAAACAATGTTGATTGCTATAGTGTTTCTCCATATGGTTTTTTTTTCTTTCTAGAATTGTCTTTGTCAATTTTAGTTCTTTTCATATTGAGCTAGTTGATAATTTAGCTTTGAAGTTTTTTTCTTGGAAAAACACCTTGTGGATTGCTACAGTATTTCCCCACATAATTTTTTCTTGTTACAGTGTTTCCTCACATGTTTTTTTATTGATTGTTTTTTTCAAAATTGTCTTTGTCGATTTTTTTTTTCATACTAAACTGGTTGAAAATTTAGCTTTGTAGTTTTTTTCTTTAAAACATCGTTGATTGCTAAAGTGTTTCCCCACATTATTTTTTTTTATAATTTTTTTTCAAAATTGTCTTTATCGATTTTATTATTTTTAATATTGAGCTGGTTGAAAATTACAACTGTAGATTTTCTTATGAAATGCTATAGATTGCTATAGTGTTTTTCCTGCATAATTTTTTTTTCCTTGCATTTTTTTATGATTTTCTTCAAAATTATATTTATTGTTTTTTTTTTTTAATATGGAGTTGGTTGAGAATTATAATTGTATATTTCCTCATAAAACACTATAGATTACTACAGTGTTTTCCTATATTTTTTTTCCTTTTGTTTTTTTATGATTTGTTTTCAAAATTATCTTTGTCTATTTTATTTTTTTAATATTAAACTGATTAAGAATTTAACTTTGTAGTTTATTTTTTCTTGAAAACATTGTGGATTGCAATAGTGTTTCTCCGTATATTTGTTTGGTTTTTTTTTTCTTATGAATTTTTCTACAAATCCATGACAACACACAAACATGCCATAAGCTCGTGGAAGCGCGCGGGCATGGCAACTAGTGTTTACTTAAAGTGTGTTTGGCAAAACACACTGTTATACTTTTTAATAAATTTTATTCTCCTTTTATTTTGAAATATGGTTGAATAAGCCCTTTCTCAATATTAAAAAATTCTTGAAATATACGGGGATCTTTGTAGATTTATTTGTAGCCCATCGCGCTTTGTTTTATTGTTTTTTATTTTGTGTTTTGTTTTTTTTGCTATATGCTCAATATGTTGATCATTACTATTAAATGCAAATATGTTGTGTAATGCTTTATTTATTTATTTATTTTTGTCTAAATAGAGCAAATAATAAAAGGGTAAACAAAAAGAAAAAAGGCATAGAAAAATTGTTTCTTCTTCATTAAAAATTCAAAATTTCACGAACTTATTCACTGACGCCGAAGTCAGGAACATTATATTTTTTTTTGGATTTGTGCAATATTTACTAACGCTAGAGTTGGAAATATTCGCAGACACTATTTATTGACGCTAGAGTCAGGAACATGATAGGAAAAACAAAAAAAAGAAGGACAAAACACTTAACAATTTTAGACAAAACTAACAATGCAACCTGTCTCAGGGAGACGCTTGTCGCACCCAAAAAAAAAACGACAAATAAAATTTGGTTTATTTTAAAATTTGTTTTGCGACATTCGACTGGCGACTTTCGTTTAGTTTTGTTTTGTTGATTTGGTTCTTTGGGAGTCGCCACCTAGTATTTTGGTCACTAGGAACCCTAACTGGTCTTTCAGAGATTCTAAGGCAAGGGACTGGTTGCGTAAAGGGAAGGTATTAGCACCCCTAGTACGCCTTACCTAAGGTAAGCTGCTTGGTGTTTGGTTTGCTCTATAACTGCTATGGTGTAGGTATTTTCTAGGCTCGTCAATTGATTTTGGATAGAAATCTAAGGAGATTCCATGTGCTTTGAAAGCTCATTTTTCCCTTAGTATTTCAAAAGTTTGTGACTCATAAATCGTGGAAAAAACAATTTTAATTAATTTTGAAATGTCCTCGATTATAATCAAGGCTTCTTTCAAGAATTGTGTGTGGATTTATTATTCCCAATAATATTTTGGATATTCATCCTTTTAAGGATTTCTTTTATCCAAACATTAGCAGTAAATAATAAATAAATTCCTTTTCCCAAAATAAGATTTTTATAGTTTTTTTTTTGAATATTGGCCAATACCCTTTGGAATTTTACAAACACACTTTCGAAGCTTCCAATATATTTGTTTTATAAAAAAGAATATTCAAAACATGTTAGAGTATTGGCCGTATGCAACACGCAAGAAAAATATTTTTTTTTTTTGCGAAATCAGGTATTTTTAATACTGAATTTGTATCTCCCAAAATAAAAATACAAACTAATATTAAGTCATAAAACAAAATATGCGGAAAAATCCACAATATTTTTTAGGAATTTTTGAAATTTTTGAAAGCAAAAAAAAAAAAAATTATCTTTGGAAAATTTCGGGTGTGCTACGACGAAAATCAGATATTTTTAAATACTGAATTTATACCTCCACAGTATTTAAAAAAAAAAAACAAACCCCCTTAAAAAATATGTATACATGAAAGGAAAATAACAATATTTTTTTTATAATTTTTTTTAGATTTTTTTTTTTTACAAATATTTTATATATATATATATATATAACATATACACATATATATATATATATTATATATAATAATATATAATATAATTATATATTAATTGTTAAAGGGGGCTGGGCCGGCCCAACTAACTGGGCCGGGCTCAGCCCCACAAATGACTGGGCCGACCTCGGCCCAGGAAGTGACTGGGCCGATCTCGGCCCAGGAAAAAAACAACTTGGTCTGGGCCGGACGTGGCCCAGACCGCCGGGTTGGGCCAGAATCCTTCTGGCCCAATATATGTTTCTGGGTCAGAACCGGTCTGGCCCAGAAGATAAGACATACAGGGGGAATTAATTTCCCCCCCCGTCCCCTGCATGCAGAACAATTCTGCATGTAGGAGACTAAAATTAGCAGAAGACGAAGAGAAGAAAAAAAACAATGCAGGGGGGAGAGCTTACCTGGCGAGGCTGGAGACGGTGGTTGGCTGACGGGGCTACGGTGGCGCGGCTCGTGGATGGCGGTTTCGGGCGGCGTTGCTGCTGTTTTCAGTGGCGAAAAATTCTTCTTCCTCCCTTCTTCTTCGTTTTTTTTTTTTTCAGTGGCTGTCGGTTCTCGGTTTGGTTTTGGGTTTTTTGGTTTCGGTTTCCTTCTTCTTGGTTTGTTTCTGCTCTTCTCTCTCTATTCGGGTCGTTCTCTCTCCTTCTCTCTTCGGGTCTCTCTTCCTTCTCTCTTCGGTTTTTCTTCTTTATTTATAGGGGCAGCACGGGTGGGGGACCATGGTTAGTGCGCCTTCAATCACGCACGGCTGGTCGGTTCTTTCGGTAGTGGTGGTGGGGGCGAGAGAGAGAGAGACGCGGGAAGAGTTTTTTCAAAATTTTTGCCTTCTGTTCTGCTAAAACGGGGGGGGAAGGAGATGATGAACAGTGTCGTTCAAAACGACACCGTTCTGTTTTCCTTTTTTTTTTTTTTATATATATGAAACGGCGTCGTTTTGAATAAAACGCGCCGTTTCATTTAAATGGCCAAACTTCAAATCAGTCCTCCATATTCGGTCCCCGCCCTTATTGTTGGCCGCCTTTTTCACTTTGGTCCTTGGCCTCTGATTTATGCAATTGAGCCCCTAATTGATCAATAAACTTCCAATTTCTTCAATTAAGCCCCTGAAACAATTCCAAACAGCCCCCTCTATCTTTGCGCCTTCTCCAAATTGGTCCCTGGTTTCGGATTTTCACAATTAAGTCCCTAATTGGCCCTTAAACTTCAATATTTATGCAATTGAGCCCCTGATTTGACCCAATAAATTCCTAAAAAATATATTTTGGCCCCAGAACTTAAATTTCTCCAATTTAAAGCCCAAATTGACTTAAAAATCAATTTTTCTTGCAATCAAATCTTCTATAAATTCAAATAAAAATCCAATTAAGTCCATAAAAATCCAATTAAGTCCATAAAAATCCAATTAAGCCCATAAAAATCCAAATTTGGGCTTTTCTCCCTAAAATTCAAATTTTTCTTCTCAATAGGGCTTTCATCCTTCAAGAATATACTGTCAAAAATTCAATCCTTGTATTTTTAAATTCCTTGACCAATTTTCTGACTGTTTTCCGGGCGCTTCTGCCTCCGATTATTTTTCTAACCTCTTTTGGCTATTTATTTTATTTTTCAGGGGGACCCAAAAATGGGTTACAACAGATGCCTCCTCTTTATAATACTTACGGAGCATGGGTTTTTGCGCAGTAAAGTGTTATAAAAGATAAACCCAAAACGGCAACTCCCGAAACTGATCTGGTCGAAGCTTGATTGATCTGAAACTTTATCCTTTATAACAATCCTCCTTGGCCCCAAAAACCATGATCGAAACTTAGTCATCTCGAGATCCTTATCCAGCGATCCTCTGAATTCTTATTTTAGCTTGATCAACATGGAAATCCATCCGAGATCCTATCTAGTGATCTCCTTTAACCTGGAATCCCATCTGGCGATTCCTTTGCTCATAATCAATACAAAAAAAATGTGTATGTGGTCTCATTATGATGGGTGACCTGCCCGAGTGGAAAAGAGAAAGAGTGGTCTCATTCTTTGGGTGACCTACCCAGGGGAAAGGATGGCCTCATTATTATGGGTGACCTACCCAGGTAAAAAAAATGGAGAACGGTCTCATTCTTATGGGTGACCTACCCAGAAAATATGGTCTCATTGTGAGGGGTGACCTACCCAGAAAATATGGTCTCATTGTGATGGGTGACCTACCCAGAAAAAGGAAGAGTGGTCTCATTCTTTGGGTGACCTACCCAGGGGAAGGAATGGCCTCATTCTTATGGGTGACCTACCCAGAAAAGTATGGTCTCATTGTGATGGGTGACCTGCCCGAGGAAAAAGGAAGAGTGGTCTCATTCTTTGGGTGACCTACCCAGGGGGAGAAAATGTGATGAAGTGGTCTCGTTGTGATGGGCGACCTACCCAAATAGAAAGAATATGAAGTGCGGTCTCATCGTAATGGGTGACCTACCCAAATAAAAATATGGAGAAAATTCGCGTTGTAATGGGTGACCCTACCCAAGAAAAATGTTGGTGAGGGCTCAAAGGCGCACTCGAAAAGAGGTAGGGTTTAGAAAATGCACTACCCGAGAAGTGAGGGCTCAAACGGCGCATTCAAAAAGAGGTAGGGTTAGAAAACGCACTAACTCAAAAAGTGAGGGCTCAAACACGCACTCGAAAAAGAGGTAGGGTTTAGAAAACGTACTACCCAAAAAGTGAGGGCTCAAACAACGCACTCGAAAAGAGGTAGGGTTAGAAAACGCACTACCTGAGAAATGGTGATGAAATCCCGATCTGACAAATGTTGAAAGCAATATATTATGGTTAATATGCATGTATGTTTTTGTTACCTATCTTGGAAACATAGGTCCCCCTTTCGTCGTGAAACCTCTTCGCTCTTGTTTCAAGCTTTTCTCATGAAACGAAATATCCTTCATATCCCCTTTAGTGAAGAGATCTCTATTCCTTATGGGGGCCCTTTCTTGCTCCATTGAGTTTTATGCAAAAGGCAAAAAATTGGTTTTGTTCATGAAAACTGAAACTTTTGATGCAATTAGCAAATTTATAAAAAGATGCTTTTTTTTAGAAAACTTTTTTATTATGATATCCCTTTTTGGGCTTGGGTTTACTATGAACCCTATGTGCATTTCGTGCACCTTTTTCCCCCTAGTGTGATGTGCAACTATATGTCAAGTTTGATTTGATTTAGTCATGCCAAAAAAAAGTTCTTCTAAGCAAAAAAATTCAAAATGCTATGAGATCATATGTTAAATACATATATAAAAGGAAACTTTACAAAGAGAATTCATGGCCAAAACTTATTTTTTTTATTGACTGGGAAATTATGAAATACATCAAGCGTAGTATTTCTTTACAGAGTCGGAATTCACAGGCCTAGCTAGATCTTCTCCATCCATTCTAGACAGTAACAAAGCTCCTCCTGAGAATGCTTTCCTCACCACGTAAGGTCCCTCGTAGTTAGGTGCCCATTTACTCTAATCTTCTCCAGGTAAAGGTAATATTTTCTTTAGTACAAGATCTCCTTCGTGGAATCCTCGAGGTCGAACCTTCTTGTCATATGATTTAGCCATCCTTCTTTGGTAGAGTTGATGATGACAGATCGCGGCTATCCTCTTTTCACTGATCAGATTCAACTGTTCATATCTAACCTTTGCCCATTCTACCTCTTCCAACTCAGAGTCTAACAACACTCTCAATGATGGGATTTCCACTTCTAAAGGCATCACCGCCTCCATTCCATATACCAACATATACGGGGTGGCTCCTGTTGAGGTTCGAACTGTGGTGCGATATACATGAAGGGCAAATGGCAACATCTCATGCCAATCCTTATAGGTGACTACCATCTTCTGAATAATCTTTTTGACATTCTTGTTAGCAGCTTCTACCGCACCATTCATCTTTGGTCTATATGGTGAAGAATTGGAATGCTTGATTTTCCATTTATTGCAGAGCTCTATTATCATCTTGCCGTTGAAATTCTGGGCGTTATCAGTTATAATCTTTTCTGGTGGGCCATACCAACATATCAAATCTCTCTCAATAAATTTCTTCACCACTTTTTGCGTCACATGAGCAAATGACCCAGCTTCTACCCATTTTGTGAAGTAGTCGATAGCCACGAGAATAAACCTATGACCATTGCTGGCTTTTGGGTTTACCGGTCCAATCACATCAATTCCCCACATCGCGAAAGGCCATGGAGATGTTTAAATTAAAACAGAGGAGCCGGAGGAGCATTGATTTTGTCACTGTATACTTGGCACTTATGACATTTCCGGACATAATCGATACAATCCTTCTCTAATGTCATCCAGAAGTACCCGGCTCTTTGTATCTTCCTGCCATCACATGTCCACTAGCATGAGTTGAGCAAATCCTTCATGGACTTCCCGTACCGTGCTTTTTGCCTCAAATTCATCCAAACATCTCAACAAAGTCCCGTCAGATGATTTCTTATACAAAATCTCCCCATCAAGATAAAAATCCATTGCCAATCTTCTCAAGGTCTTCTTGTCGATTTTGGATGCCCCATGGGATATGCCTGGTTTTGGATGAAATTCTTGATATCATAGTACACGGGGTTTCCATCCACTTCTCTTTCGACTGAGCAACAATGAGCAGGGTTATTTCTGATATTGATGTGTACTGGTTGTACCTTGTGCCCAAAGTCTATCTTGGCCATAGATGCTAGTGTGGCCAAAGCATCTGCAAACTGGTTCCCTTCCCTTCCCAGATGGGTGAACTCTATTTCCTCAAATTCTTTAGCTAGCTTAGACAGGTATTCTTGGTAAGGCCTTAACTTCTCTTCTTTGGTTTGCCATTCTCCTTTTACTTGGCAAATGATCAACATTGAGTCTCCATACACATCTATCTTTTTGATGTTCATCTCTAATGCAGCCTCTAAACCAAGAATGCAAGCTTCATACTCAGCCGTGTTGTTGGTGCACCCGAACTGCAGCTTAACTGAAACCGGATACTGCTTCTTATCAGGAGAGATTATCACTGCCCCCGCTCCGTTACCACATACATTTACAGCACCATCAAAGTACATAACCCACCAATCTGATTTCTCTTCCTCGATTGCAAACACATCTTCATCGGGAAAGTCAAAGTTTAACGGCTCATAATCTTCCATAGCATGGTCAGCCAGGTGATCGGCAATAACACTCCCTTTCACGGCTTTCCTTGTCATATATACTATGTCATACTCAGCCAAAAGAACTTGCCATCTTGCAATTCGGCTAGATAGATAAGGCTTTTTCACAAATGTACTTAACGGGTCTAACTTGGAAATTAACCATAGTAGTGTGATACAACATATACTGACGTAATCTCTTTGTAGCCCATGCTAGTGCGCAACAAGCTTCTCAATCACAGTATACCTAGACTCATATTTCGTGAACTTCTTGCTTAGGTAATAAATGGCCCTTTCCTTCCTTCCGGTTTCATCATGTTGCCCAAGCACACATCCCCATTTGCTGTTTCGGTTACTGTTAGGTATAAAATCAATGGCCTTTCTGGTACGGAGAACAAGCAGAGGTGGATTTAGCAAGTACTGCTTGATTTTCTCAAAAAGCTTTATCACACTCTTCATTCCATATTCCAGGGTTCTTCTTCCTCAACAAACGAAAGATCGGGTCACAAGTCGCGGTTTTAAATGGGATATAAACCGAGCGATGTAATTCAACCTTCCTAAGAACCTCTCACCTCCTTCTCAAGTCTTGGGGGGTGGCATAATTGAATAGGCTTTTTTACTTTTTCAGGATCCACTTCTATCCCTTTGTCACTCACCACAAACCCCAACAGCTTACCGGATTTCACCCCGAATGAACACTTTGCTGGGTTAAGCCTCAACTTATATTTCCTTAATCTTTCAAATAATTTCTTCAATATTGGACATGATTCTCTCCCTCTTTAGATTTAGCCAACCATTTCATCCACGTATACTTCAATCTCTTTGTGCATCATGTCGTGAAACAAAGTCACCATAGCCCTTTGGTAAGTGGCCCCAGGCATTCTTTAAACCAAATGGCATGACTTTGTAGCAAAAGGTTCCCCATGGTGTTACAAAGGTTTGTCTTCTCTCCCTATCCTCTGGCGCCAATTCTTATCTGATTGTAGCCTGAAAACCCATCCATGAAGGAATATGTGGAGCTGCGTGCTGGCATTATCAACTAACATATCTATGTGTGGTAAAGGGAAATTATCTTTTAGGGCTAGCCCGGTTTAAATTCCCTAAAGTCCACGCAAACTCTATTTTTAACCTTCCTTTTTGGGTACCACCACTATGTTTGACCACCCATTGTGGATACTTCACTACTTCCAAAAAAATCCAGCGTCCCATTGTTTTTTCAATTTCCGCCTTTACTTTGATTAAGAACCTCCGGATGAGTTCTCCTTAACTTCTGCTTAATCGGCTTGCATCCTTCCATCAGTGGTATTCTATGCACTACAATGTCCGTATCCAGACCAGGCATATCCTCGTAGGACCAGGCAAAGACATCCACATAATCTTTGAGCAGTGCAATCAACTTCTTCCTTTGCTTCAGGGGTGATCAAAGTCCCTATCTTCAGCTCTCGCTTGATTTCTTCATTGCCTACATTTATGGTTTCAAGTTCCTCTTTAGCGGGCCTCCAAAGCCTGTTCGTGTTGTTCTAAAATTAATTTTGTGAATTCCCATATGTTTTTCCTCTTCCCATTCTCTCTCTTTCTACAGCCACTATGTATTCTTTAAATTTTGGCCATTCATTCTCAATGTAAAGTGCAGGTGTTGTTGTGGAGGATCCGCTTTCAGGGTTCCTGAAAGCGGAAAGTGATGTGTAAATGCATAGTAAGACATCAAGATGAATTTTGAAAAAATGCATGATCTCATTAAAAATAAAAGATTGGCTCACAACAAAATAAAATCCAATTGACATCTTGAGCCTCGATTGTCAATGAACAAAAACAAAACAGAAAAAAGGCAAACAACACAGATAAAAATATAATCCAACCATCATTGTTGATTACATTTTAAAAACCAATGGAGCTTCTTGGGTCTCCCAATTCTGGAACTTCTCCCCTTCGGCTAGCTTCCGGACAAAAGTCTTGACGGTGACTTCTTCCAAAGTGTGGATGGTCAATTGTGGCAGCTCTTCAATCCTCCTTTTCGATTCAAATTTTTCAGCAATGTCCTTGACTTGATTTTCCTCCAGAGTGTTTATGTTCATTGAAGAAAACTTTTTGAAAGAGGTCTCCATGTCCCCCATCAGGTTGTATCACATATGCGGCCTTTGGAAATGAAATCCTCGATTGGAGGGATGGCTAAGTTTCTTCTACAGGCTTCCTTCCTTCCATCCTAGCCATTCTCTTCTCCCTTCTTGCACCAGACAAGCTCGTTTAATCCTCTTTCTTGGGCTTATATCCAAGCCAAACCTCTGTTGCAGCTTTCAATTTGATTATACCCTCCATTCAAGCCTTCCTTTGCTCCATATCGTATGGGAAAGGAATCTTGTTTTTTCAAAAAGATTTTAGCGGCCATTTTAGTGGCTTCAGAGATTTCTGGCTTCCTCAACACAGTGTTCTGGGCACCCACTCGGTATTCACAATCTCAAATGCATGAAGGTTTCCGTCCCTACAATCTTCTGCTTCAATGAATGGAACCGCCACATTTCTTACCATCGATATAGTCTCCTCAGCCTTAACAGTAACCAGGACACCGTTGGCAATGTACTTTAAACATTGATGTAGCGAAGAGGTGACAGCTCCCGCAGAATGTATCCATGGCCTTCCTAACAGCATGCTATAGAAGGGTGGATATCCATCACTTGAAGGGTTACTAGAAAGACTTGTGGACCACAGCTAGTTCAACATCAATTGACCCTACAACTGGCCTTGATGAGCCATCATATGCTCTTGCCGTTATCACACTGGGTTGCATATGTGAGGATCTATGGCCATTTCATCCAGCACATGCCTTGGTAACACATTCAGGGCCGAGCCGTTATCAATGAGAACCTTTGCGACGAGACAATCCTTGCATCGGACCGTGACATACAAGGGCTTGTTATGTCCAGTTCCTTCAAGGCGTCAAGTTCATCTTCCGTGAAATACAAGTAATTGGCAGCATGGAATCCTCCCTACTAGATGCTCCATAGTCTTTTGCTCAATATCTTGGGGCACATAGGCCTCATTCAGTACTTTTTGCAAAGCATTACGATGTGGCTCCGAGTTTGAGTATTAAAGACATGATGGAGATCTTAGCAGGGGTTTTCTTCAACTGATCCACTATACTTGTACTCACTATGCTTCATCAGTTTCAAAGAACTCATTTGTTTCTTCCTCAGTCACAGGTTTATTCACCTCAAACTCTTTATCGAGGTCCAGCACCTCCTTGCCTTTAGCCTTTCTTTGTCTTTCTAGTTCTTCAGGTGTGAAACAACGACCACTCCGAGTTAGCCCATTATCTCCGTTCGGAACAGCGGCAAAGGAGCTTCAATATTCGAGGTATAACCATAATCTCCAGGCATCGCTCATAGTTTACTTTGCTTGCATAGGAGGGCCTAGTTAATACCAGTTTTGAGCGACCATTAGCTGTTGATTGGATTCTACATTTCTCTATCATCTCCTACCTCTTCATTGTCACTTACGTCCTCAATCCTCAACTCTCCTAGAGCCAGCATTCTTTGCAACTTTTGATGAAATTCAATGCATTTCATGCAATGTGATGCCCTTCCTTTTTATGGAAAGGGCAAAAGTTACTTTCCAAATGTGCAGTACTCAGTCGTTTCTTCCAAATGTCCAGACTGCACCAACATCAAGTATAGCTTGGCCATGGTCACTTTCAACACCTCTTTTTGCTACCAATCTCCATGGTATTCACTCCTCCCCTACCATCAACATGTTTAGGTAAAGGGTTGAATTCTGATTAGGCGAATCCTCAAAAGTGACCCATCCCCCACTTTGATCAGTTGCAATACCTTTCTTTTTAAAAGCAAAGCAAGACTCAATGCTATGGCCTGCGTGACCAGCATGGTATTCACAAGTCACCTCGGGGTTGTACCAGGCAGGGAAAGGTGGCTGCATAGGTGGTATGGGTAGGGGAGCTATCTGCCCAATAACTCAAAACTTGGCATACAACTCTTTTTAAGGTTATTGGTAAAGGAGGTAGTTGTTCTTCTGATGGTTGCTTATCCTTTCTTTGGTAATTGTGTGGTTATTTGCTGGGAATTTTTACTGATTGGGCTGGTTTTGGAGTGGGGGTTTGGAAAAGTTAATACTAGTGACTCGGGGGTAGGTATTTGATAGTTTTTGCTTCTCCTTTCTAGGTTGTTCACCTCAATTTCTTTCTTCTTCCAATGAAACCTCTCTTCTCTAGAGGTTCTGCAATTCTTTCCACTTCGGATCCCTTGTTCAATCCTCTCGGCGATCCGCACGACATCATAGAAATGTTGTGCTGAACTACCCATAAGGTGTTCATAGTATGAGAGCCCTGAAAGTATTGGCAAACAAAGTCACCATTTCTGTTCTCTATCAGCGGAGGTTGCACATTGATAGCTTTGGTCTCGCCACCTTTGAGCATAAGCCCTTACGGACTCTGACTTCTTTCTCCATGCTGATCAGACTGGTCTATCAGGAGCAATCTCTAGATTAAACTTGTATTGCTTCAGAAAGCGTCTGCCAAGTCTGTCCATTTCCTGATCCTAATATTGTCTAACCTCATATACCAACTGAGGGCCGATCCGGTCAGACTATCCTGGCAAGAAGTAAATTAACATTTTGTCGTCAATGGATAAACCTCTGCCATTTTGTTATAGTAGGAGCGGAGATGGGTCTTCGGGCATTCCATCCCAGTATACTTAACAAACTCCGGCACTCTGAACTTCTTTGGAATGACAATATTAGGTACTAAACATACCTCAGCGGCCCTAATTGGGTCAAACAAATCATTTCCTTCAATTGCCCTTAGCCTCTCTTCTAGGGCAGTCCACTTATCGTCTCCTTCATGATTAGAGAATTTAAAGTCATGTGGATCTTCATTTGTTAAATCCATTGTAATAGGGATTTGGATGGGCCGAGCAGGACTCTGCTTAGTTGGTGTATTAGCCCCTATGTTTATAGGTGCGACAGGGATTTGAGCTGCTGCTGGTGCTTCATTAGGTTGAGTAGATGTTCCCTCTCCATCTCTGGCTCTTAATATTTGCTCTAACATACTTGTTAAGTGCGCCACATCATTCCGAACTCCTTCGAGTTCTCTTTGGTACTGAGATTCTGGTTGTGACCTTCCTTCGTTTTCCATTCTTGCTCTTTGTCGAGTGTTGTGGATTCTAGGAGGGGGACCTATGTTTCTTAATCTGCAAATGCATGCATAGTGTATTGAGAAAAGTATGATTGTGATGGATGCATGCTGTTTTATTGGGTAATGGATGCAGCCTTAAAAATTATTGTGAACGAATAACAACCATCACATTAAAGCCTTCTCTTGTCACATTGCTTTGATAGGAGTTTCTGCCTTTCGAGTCGTTTGCTTGAATCATGTTCACCAAGAGACAGATTTTTTGCATAAGAAGATGAAGTCAACGCCCTTTTCATTAATGCTTGGATAAAAAATACATTTAGAAATAAAAGAAATACAACATGCTAATCCCTTTCCTCCCTAAACTCTTTGGCCAAAGGTAAGAAAGCAAAACCACGGTTCTCAATCTTCCCTAGAAAGGCATCGGTTTCAGCTAGGCTTCGGCGATAGCGAATGATGTCTCCCCCCACATTCCGCGAATTGATTCTAACATTCGAGCATGTGCAGCAGCTTCGTCCATTTGCTCATCTGTTTTGGTCATTTTTTCTATGAGCAACATGTTGGTTCGTTTAAAGCAGTGTTGTTTGGCGTCGATTTGATCTTTTGTGCTTCTCCATTGCTACTAGCTTTTCGTCTAAATACTTCAACTTTTCTCGTTCTTTGTCAAGCTTTATCCTCATGACTTTTATCTCATTCTTCTTGACTGCTAACTCTGCTTTAACATCCTCGAATCCTCCCTTTTCGCTTTCCAACTCCATATATTTCTTATTCAAATCCTCATACTTCCTAATCCTATCCATCAGCTCGAATTGCACTTGTGCAAATTTTTCTTGGTAATATTCTGCACTTTCTTGGCAATCGCTAAAGTCCATCTCCATTGCTTGAAGTTCAGAGCAACTTTGCATCCAATCCAAACTCATCCCTTTAAGCTCCTTCTCACTTCCTTCCTTAGCAATCTTCTCCTCAACCAACTTTAACTCCAGCTTTGTTATTTTCTCATCTCTAGACTGTATTTGCTCATCTAGAAATGTTCTCATTTTATCCTGTTCTAGCATCATTTCTTCCAACATTGCTTTGTCTTTTCTGCTCTTGCTCAATTCTATTCGTAGTCTCTCCACTTGCCTTCTCAAGTCCTTCTTCATTACTAACTCTTTTCTCTTGATAGGCTCCTCTTCAGTTGGAGAAGATTTGATTCTACACAAGGCATGGCTGAAGCAGCTGAATCATCTTTAATGTTCACCCTTTTTCTCTAATAAGGCTCGCTACATCTTGAGGAGATTTAGCTTCTACACGAAGGGGTGGCTGAAGTGGTTGAGTCTCTCCATTTTACATATCCTTCGCTCACACTTGGATCTCTTAACCCTTCCATCTCCACCAACACTAGATGCTTCCAATCTTGCTTGATGATCTCCAAAACCTCTTCTGCCATGGGATCTTTGAATAAACCAGAGAATTGAGCAATTCCCATAGTCCTGGGAACGAACTGCATGCCCCCAAGTTGTCTTACACTAAGGCAGGAGCATAACTCACATAACCCGTGATCCCTACCAATGGTACCCAACGCCTTTGTCCACAACTCATTAAGGAACCTTCACTGACGTTACCCATGGGCCCTCCACTTAAACTCGCTATTAGGTAAACCTTCTAATTTATCAACCCAACCCTGGTTGTCTAGATCTCCCCATTCTTCTTCTTCTACTAACTTGAGGGGTTTTTGGGTGAACCACCAAAAATTATTGAAGACAGGTTTTCTTTGTCTCGATATGGCTAACCATCCAAATATACAACAGTTGCGTGCAGCATCTCATTGCTCCTTTTCCGGCCCTCCTACAATGGTTAAGTGTCAAAATTGTTTCGGCTAAAATAGCAGCCATTGATTGATTCGTGTATTCTCATACTCCACATAAGCAGCAGCGGCCTCCAAACTTACTAAACCAATCTGACTTGGGAACAACACAAGGCGGAATATACCTAGGGCAATCAATCTCTCTTTTTCTACTCCTGACTTCTTTTTCCAATTCTAACATCCTCCATTTCAAACCAGTACCATTCTTCTCTTGAAACTTTTCCAAGTTGGAGATTCTGAGCAGCTTTGACAGTTCAGGGATGATCTTGTCGGATCTTAAAGGAGAATAAATCCGATACAGGTCGTTGGGAAACTCAGTCAACAATCCATATTCTTCAACCGTGGGCACAAGTCTATGCTTCCAAAGGAAAAACATTCGGTAGTCTGGATCCCAAAAATGAACTAAAGCTCGCACAGCTGGGCTTAAAACTTCTACCTTTTGCAATTTCCATCAAACGTCCGTATTTCCTAAAAAAATGCATCTTTATCCACATTCTGAAAATGAGTCGTTAACTTGTTCACCTCATTCAATACACAATTCAGGTTCTTGATTGGTGACATCTTCTTAGCATCGCTTCTAAGGCAGTCTTCTTCAGTCAATTGTGACAGTTCAGAATTTTTCCCATATTCTAAGATGGAGGATTTAGTGATGATGGCCATTTCGTTCACAAGTCCTGCAATTCAAAATGCATTGGCATTGGGGTTTAGACTTTGTTTTGGAGGCAAAAGATATGTTGGAACATACACCCTAAGGATAGGTTCTAATTTCTCTACGTGAGACATAGGGTAGGTTTACTAATGGGTCTCTAAAAGAGGGTCTCTTGCTGTTCCAGTGATCAGCCTTCGTAAAGGCGATATGGAGGTCTAGCAGATAGTGGGATGGTACGTGTACCAATCACAATCAGTCTAAACACTCAACAAAGAGTTGGGGTTTACACAAACTTAAACCTTGACTCAAGTCATAAGGCAAGCTGCTAGTCCCCCACTTAAACTTAAAGTTACATGTGTGTGCACTCCAAAACATAATAACAATAATAAAGTGATGCATGACTATGCCATGTATGATAGAATGTAACGATATATGCTAAAGCTTTTAAACAAAGCATCATAATAAATAAAAAAACAAAAACCAATAACACATAACATAAACAAACAAACAAATCAAGCTTAGTCCAAGGGTCCCCAGTGGAGTCGCCATCCTGTCGCACCCCCAAAAAAATAATAAAAAAAGTTGGCTTTTGCGACATTCGACTGGCGACTTTCGTTTTGTTCCGTTTTGCTGATTTTGTTCTTTGGAGTCGCCACCTAGTATTTTGGTCACTAGGAACCCTAACTGGTCTTTCAGGGATTCTAAGGTAAGGGACTGGTTGCGTAAAGGGAAGGTATTAGCACCCCTAGTACGCCCTACCTAAGGTAAGCTGCTTGGTGTTTGGTTTGCTTTATAATTGCTATGGTGTTGGTATTTTCTTAAACTCGTCAATTGATTTTGGATAGAAATCTAAGGAGATTCCATGTGTGCTTTGAAAGTTCATTTTTCCCTTAGTATTTCAAAAGTTTGTGACTCATAAAATCGTGGGGAAAAAAAATTAAATTAAATTTTGAAATGTGTCCTCGATTATAATCAAGGCTTCTTTCAAGAATTGTGTGCGGATTTATTATTCCCGACAATATTTTGGATATTCATCCTTTTAAGGATTTCTTTATCCAAACATTAGCGGTAAATAATAAATAAATTCCTTTTCCCAAAAATAAGATTTTTATAGTTTTTTGAATATTGGCCAATACCCTTTGGAATTTTACAAACACGTTGTAAAATCCAGAAATGCAAGAAAATAATTTGTGTTTAAGAAATCTATGCGAACAACACACTTTCGAAGCTTCCAATATATTTTTTTTTATAAAAAAGAATATTCAAAACATGTTAGAGTATTGGCCGTATGCAACACGCAAGAAAATATTTTTTTTAACAATATTTTTTTTTGACGAAATCAGGTATTTTTAATACTGAAATTTGTATCTCCACAAAATAAAAATACAAACTAATATTAAGTCATAAAAAAAAATATGCGGAAAAATCCACAATATTTTTTAGGAATTTTTTGAAATTTTTTGAAAGCAAAAAAAAAAAAAGATCTTCTTTGGAAAATTTCGGGTGCTACGACGAAAATCAGATATTAAATACTGAATTTATACCTCCACAGTATATAAAAAAAAATACAAACCCCCTAAAAAATATATACATGAAAGGAAAATAACAATATTTTTTTTTTAGATTTTTTTAGAATTTTTTTTTTACAAATATTTTATATATATATATATAACATATACACATATATATATATATATATAATATAATAATATAATATAATTATATATTAATTATTATGGGGCTGGGGCCGGGCTCAGCCCAACAGTGACTGGGCCGACCTCGGCCCAGGAAAAGGTTACTGGCCAACTCGGCCCAGAAAGGTACTGGGCCGCACTCGGCCCAAGAAGGTACTGGCCGCACTCGGCCCAGAAACTAATTAACCTCGGTCTGGGCCGGACCCGGCCCAGACCGCCGGGACTGGGCCAGATCCCTCTGGCCCGTCCACATAACTCTGGGCCAGACACAAATCTGGCCCAGAGAGAAGAAAAGAAAAACACGGGGGGGGGGGGGGGAATTAATTCCCCCCCCGCCTCCTGCATGCAGAACGATTCTGCATGCAGGAGGCAAAACATATATATATATATTAACAGAAAAAAAAAATGCAGGGGGAGGGAGAGGAAGCGTACCTGGTGCTGGCGGAGCTGCGGTGGTGGTGGCAGTGGACGGCGGCTCCGGGCGGCGTTACTGCTGTTTCTAACAGTGAAAAATTCTTCTTCCTCCTTTCTCCTTCGTTTTTTTTCGTTCTCAGTGGCTGCCTATTCTCGGTTCGGTTTTGGTTTTTTGTTTCGGTTTCCTCCTTTCTCGGTTTGGCTTCTGTTCTTCTCTCTCTCTTCGGGTCGCTCTCTCTCTCTTTCTCTCTCTCTGTCTCTCTCCTTTCTCCTCTCGGCCTCTCTCTATATTTATAAGCAAAAAGGAAACGGCGTGCCTTTCGTTAGTGCGCCTTCAATCACGCAACGGCTGGTCGGCCATTCTTGCTTTCGGTGGTGGTGGTGGGGGCGAGAGAGAGAGAGAGACGCGGGAGGCTTTTTTTCAATTTTTTTCTGCTTTTGTTCTGCTAAACCATGGGGAAGGAGGAAGAAGATGAACAGTGTCGTTCAAAACGACACCGTTCTGGTCTTTTTTTTTTTTTTTTTTTAATGAAACGGCGTCGTTTTGGGTAAAACGCGGCCGTTTTCATTTAAATGGCTAAACTTCAAATCAGTCCCTCAAATTCGGTCCCGCCCTCTTGTTGGCCGCCTTTTTCACTTTGGATCCTTGGCCTCTGATTTATGCAATGTAGCCCCTAATTTGATCAAAAAACTTCCAATTTCTTCAATTAGGCCCCTGAACCGAATAATTTGCAGGCCCCTTCCATTTACGGCGGCCTCTTCCAATTTGGTCCCTGGTTTTCGGATTTTCTTAATTAAGTCCTAATTGGCCATTAAACTTCAATATTTTATGCAATTGAGCCCTGATTTGACCCAAATAAATTCCTAAAAAATATATTTTGGCCCCAGAACTTAAATTTCTCTCAAATTAAGCCCAAATTGAACTTAAAAATCAATTTTTCTTGGAATCAAATCTTCTATAAAATTCAAATAAAAATCCAATTAAGTCCATAAAAATCCAAAATTTGGGCTTTTCTCCCTAAAATTCAAATTTTTCTTCTCAATAGGGCTTTCATCCTTCAAGAATATACTGTCAAAAATTTAATCCTTGTATTTTTTAAATTCCCTTGACCAATTTTCTGACTTTTTTTTCGGGCGCTTCTGCCTCTTTTGGCTATTTATTTTTATTTTTTTCAGGGGGACCCAAAAATGGGTTACAACATAATTAATGGATAAAGAGGAAGGCTTAGAACAAAAGTCCAATGATTGAAAGAGAGCTATAAGAAGACACATAGACTGGGGGCATATAAGAAAGTTTTGAGGAAGGCTATGAAAAAAAAAGGAGAAGAAGTTGAAATTACCTTCACTTAAAGACAAGTCGAAGATAAAGGAAAGAAAACGCCTATCATGTCTATGAAAAGCAAAAGCAATTTCAATCAAGGACACAACAAAAGTCAATACCAGAAAAAAGGACTAAGCTATAAACGTGACTTTTGGTGTCCATTATAAAGCCTCTGATGTTATCAGATGATTAAGGTTCGTTATTCATCAAGGAAATGTGGATTTGCATTATGACTTATGTTAAGAAAAGTCTAAACTTTGAGGTTAACAAGGTTATAATGTCGTTTCCTCTACAAAGACAACAATAGAAAAGAGTTGATGAATAGTTGATGTTGGATCCTAAGGTCTTTGAAACCCTCACACCTTTTGAGCCTGTGAAATTCCTTTCTTTCATAGCCATGAATCATAGCCTGCATTACGTGCTTTTAAAAGCCCTTTTTAATCAAGCAAGAAATTTTGAACCGATAAATGGCGCTCTCAAAACTTAAAGAGCTTTTCATAAGGGTCGTGACTTCATAAATTAAGCTACTGGTTATTATGCATGCTGATAAAATAAATGCTAAGAAAAGAAACAACTTTTCCTGATAAAGCCTGAGCATCTTTGTTTTTGAAAATTCACAAAAATGTCACCTCATCACAGACCATTCAAATGATATACCCAATATCAAGGATTCAAATTGATACAAAGAACCATGGAAAAAAGCCATTTTAATCCTACAACGGGTCCGATTTCTTGTTTTCAAAATACAAGACAATCAAAGGACTGTGTTATTTCGAATAATGTGTGTTGGGTCTTTGATCAAAAAGCTTGATTTTCAAAAAGATTTTCAAAAAGGACATCTCTGATTTCATTTCAACAAACTAGACTTTGAATAGACATGATCTTTGAAAATATGAGAGTTGATTTCCAGAACAAGAAAGATTATCAAACACAAAAGAACAATGATTGAGTATGCAAAATTGTTGATAGAAATGACATTGAAGTCCTCGACACTCCTTGAAAAGTTGAGCAGCTGGGGGCAATACAGTGGACCTTAAGAAGGAAAACAAACAGTATCCAGATCAACTGGGAGCAAAGAAAGAATCACATGACGAGTCATCAAAGTCCTGGAAAGTTAGATTAGCATCTGAGCAATGACAAAGCGAAAAACCTTTTTGAGTATAAACCAATGAACGAGCACATTCAGATCATACTGGGGGCAATGTCGTTCCAAAATAGCCCATGCTCTAGGGAACCCTGTCAGCAATGGAGAAACAAAGATGTACCTGAAGGACAACTTTCTTATCATCATCTTTTGAAACATGGCTAGTGATCGATGAGAGGATACATGAATGAAAGCAATTTGAATGGCGAAAAAAATGCATACCACCAAGACTGACTGTGGAAAAACCAAATGTTGCACTTAAAGGACAATCTCATATTATCATTCTTTGAAACATGGTTTTGACAGATGTTATCACACAACTACATTGAATGAATGTCAAGAAGGCACCACCTCGAAGACTGACTGTGGGATAATTTGTTTTGAAGCCAGATGAGCGCTTCACCGCATGAGTATGGGTGGTAAAAGCAAGCATCATTGATTGAGGCCAAGGCGATTTCTTTTTCATAATCTGATTAGAAGAGTTGAAAGGAGTCTATGAGAAGAGCACTGAGCATACAACCATGAGCCTTTTTACCTGGCAAGTTATGAGATGCATGTCTGGAAAATCGACTGGAATGATTTCCAAGAAGGCTGATGATAACATGTACTTGAAGAGTACTGTTTCAAGCTAGAGTCAAGTTCATGACTGATTAACAATCTTGATTGGGTATTGGCATGATGCACACAATCAATCAGAGGATAATTCTCAGAAGAAGCCAGGAGAGAAAATCCTTCATGATGAACCAAGCAGTACCACACTTGGGGGCATTGTTAAGCTTGATGAGAGATGCGAGCATTAATTGTCAAAGACAGCCCGGGATGGGCACTGCATTTACAGCTAAGTGGATGGCTAGCACATGAATGAGCCAATGCATCGGAAGAACAAAGAAAGCTTTGGAATGCAAACAAAGGCACCCTATGAAGATGGAGCATCAAAGAGGGGGGGACCTATATTTCAAATCAGGTAAGGAATGCATGCATTGTCATCTAACCTAACACATTTTGCACATATTTTTGAATTGTTACAGGAAAATCCTTAATGAGGTCGAGCCAGATGGTGGAAAAAGAAAGAAGCATTGTGGTGATGATAATAAAGAATCGGTTTTGAACCTTACCATTAGGAAAATCCCAAAGAAATGAAAAGATCAACCTTGCAATCGGGAAGCCTCGAGTTTTCAACCCTTGCAGTCAGGAAACACCGAGTTTTCAAATCCTACGATCGGGACTTATCAGGAAGCACCAAGTTTTCCAGCCCTTCTTCTGTCATCCCCTTGGGACTTCGCCAGGTAAGTCCTATTTTTCACACTTGTCATATCACATTTTTTCCATCTAGGTAGGTCGCCCATCATAATAAGACCGTTCATCATATTTTTTTCATCCGGGTAGGTCACCCATGACGATGAGACCGTAATTTTCCACATTTTTTCCATCTGGGTAGGTCACCCATTACAATGAGACCACACTTCATATTTTTTCCATTTTTTTGGGTAGGATCGCCCATCTACAATGAGACCCACACTTCATATTTTTTCCACGTGGGTAGGTCACCCATTGCAATGAGACCGCACTTCACAACATTTTTCTAAGGTTCGTCACCCGTACAATGAGACCAGCAACTTTCTAGGGTTCGTCACCCGTACAATGAGACCAGCATCTTTCTAGGGTTCGTCACCCGTACAATGAGACCACCATTTTTCTAGGGTTCGTCACCCGTACAATGAGACCAGCACTTGTCTAGGGTTCGTCACCCGTACAATGAGACCAACAGCACCAGGGTTTGTCACCCGTACAATGAGACCAGCTTTTTTCTAGGGTTCGTCACCCGTACAATGAGACCAGCTTTTTTCTAGGGTTCGTCACCCATACAATGAGACCATTTTTTACACATTCTTTTGTTTTGGTTAAATGAGCGTCGCCAGAGATGGGATTCATGTAGCTTTGGTTAAAGGGAATCGCCAGATGGGATTTCAGGTTAACCGAGTTACACAATTTAGTTCCAGTTGAATGAGGTCGCCAGATGGGATCTCATGTAGCTTTGGTTAAAGGGAATCGCCAGACGGGATTTCAGGTTAACCGAGTTACGCAATATTTTCGTTCCAGTTGAATGAGATCGCCAGATGGGATCTCAGGTAAACCCAATGTGTGGGCAGGTCGCCCGTGAAAATAGACTATTGGGAGAGCGTGGGTCGGTCGCCCGTGAAAATAGACTAGGGTGAGTATGTGTGGGCAGGTCGCCCGTGAAAATAGATCAGTGTGAGTGTGTGGGCAGGTCGCCCAAGATAATGAAATCATTTTCCTTTTGTTTTCTTTACAAAGCTTACTATGCAAAATTTTGAGGATTTTCGCTTCGTAAGCATTGTAAAGAGGGGGCATCTGTTGCTACCCAATTTTTGACCCATGTTTTTTATATATTTTCAAAAAATCCAAAAATAGAGAAAAACAAAGAAAATCCAAAAAAATATGTTTTTTTAATATATTTTCGTCAGTTTAGCATTTTCAACGTCGTCTAAAAAGAATTTAATTTTTCAAAAGATTTTCAAACGCGTTCGACTTTTCACGCGTCGTTTTTAAAATCATTGATTTTCCTCATCGAGTCGACGTTGATATTGCTCGTTTTCAAAAAAATACAAAAAAACAAGAAAAATCAAATTTTACAAAAAAAGAAAATTGAGGGACCAATTTTGAGGCCGAAACAATATTTTTACCTATGTATATGGAATTTTGAATTTTGGAAGAAGGGGCAACCTAAGAATTTTTTTCTCTTCACCCGAAACTAGCCGTTGCCCCTGGCCCAAGACCATTATTTAATCCCTCTCTTTCGGCTAAAAATTAGCAGCTCAGCCCCACCCATGGTCTTTTTTTTCTTGTTTCCCGCCGACATGGTGGCCCTCCTCATAATGAAAAAAACCCTTATTTCTTCTCATTCCCAGCTTTGCAAAAGGGGGAGGATTTTAGCCATTTTTCGCGTCCTGGCAGTAGGGGGTAGGCACCCACGGTTCCCAGCCCTTTTGGGATTTTCTTCTTCTCCCCTGCACCCGAAGGAGAGGAGGGATTTCCCATTTTTTCTTCTTCTTTCAGCCGGAGACCCATACACTTTTCCCTCTCCCTTCTCCTCCAAAACCGAACCGTCCCCTGTGAAACCAACCAATGTGAAACCAACCACCTAAGTCAACAATGGTGGGAGTCAACAATGGTGGTGAAGCCATCCTTCCTTAGTCACAAATTGTAGGCACCAAACTTGTGCCAAACTTGTGCAACTTGCCTACCCCTTGTATTTGCATGGATGTTTGCCTATAAATAGGCAATGCATCCAAGCATTGTAAACACACCATAAGAGAGAAACAAGAGAGGAAGAGGAGAGTGAAGAGGGAAAATAATCCCACAAATTTGTGAGGTATTTGTGAGAGAGTAAGTGAGGTGTTTTCTCCTAGTAATAGAGAGATTCTTAGTTGTTCTCCTATTATTTGAGAGAGGTTGTAATTCCCACATTACTTAGTAAAATCCTTCTATACTTGCCCGTGGACGTAGCCTAATTGGGTGAACCACGTAAATTCTTGTGTGTCTCATTTCTCATTTTAGCCTTTTGTCTTGTCAGGTTTGCATGCCAGTATCCTAACAATGGTATCAGAGCCTTCTTGGTTGGTGTTGTTAACACACACAAAAGTTAGTCGTGTAATACGGTTACTATTTCACGTCTACGGCACTATTCACCTATACGACACTATTCATCCATACGGTACTGTTCACTTACGTTACTGTTGGCGTATATAGAAAGTCAGTGCGGTGATTAAATACAGTCTAGGAAGTTCTGTCTAAGGAGATTGGGTTTTAAGCGGGACCGTTTGTGACCCCTCCAATCTTTCCTGGGAACTTACTTAGTGAAGTATTATTCACACGATACTATTTCTATATACGTTACAGATCTGTGAAACGGTGATAGCTGAATAGATCTCGGTGAATACAATGGCAGCAAAGTACGAGATTGAGAGGTTCAAGGGGAGTAATTTCTCACTGTGGAAAATGAGAATCAAGGCAATCTTGAGGAAAGACAATTGCTTGGCAGCAATTGGGGATCGACCCGCGGAGATCACTGATAATGCAAAATGGAATGAGATGGATGGCAATGCTATTGCTAACATACATTTAGCATTAGCTGATGAAGTATTATCAAGTGTGGCGGAGAAGAAAACAGCTAAGGAGATATGGGAGACTCTAACAAAGCTATACGAGTCTAAGTCTTTGCACACTAAGATTTTTCTTAAAGCGGAGACTTTATATACCCTTCGAAATGGCAGAAACCACGTCGGTGACTGACCACATCAACACAATCAGAACTCTATTTTCACAACTCACTACATTGGGTCAGCAAATAGAGGAAAATGAACGTGCAGAGCTTCTACTTCAAAGTCTTCCTGATTCGTATGATCAGCTCATTATCAACTTGACCAATAATATCCTCTCAGACTATTTAGTCTTCGATGATGTTGCAGCCGCTATCTTGGAAGAAGAAAATAGGCGCAAAAACAAAGGAGACAGAAACAGTTCAAACCAAGCAGAGGCATTATTGGTGTCAAGAGGAAGATCAACGGAGCGTGGCTCCAGTGGGAGTCAAAGGCACGGGAGGTCCAAATCAAGAAGTAAGAAGATGGTGAAATGCTACAACTGTGGCAGAAAAGGGCACTTCAAAAAGGATTGTTGGTTTAAAAAGGGTATAGAGAATACTGCAGAGTCATCAAGACCTCAAGGATGTGTTGCAAGCACCTCAGAAGATGGAGAGATTTTATATAGTGAAGCAGCAACAAGCTCTACAGATAGAGAAGAGCTCACTGAGGTCTGGATTATGGATTCAGGAGCAACATGGCATATGACCCTAGACGAGATTGGTTCCATACATATGAACCTATCTCTGGAGGTACAGTGTTCATGGGTGATAATCATGCTGTAGAGATTCTGGCATTGGGCACCATCAAATTGAAGATGTATGATGGCTTAATTCGTACTATTTCAGGAGTGCGACATGTGAAAGACTTAAAGAAGAAATCTTTTGTCCGTAGGACAATTTGATAGTCTTGGCTGTAAGATCCGAACAGACAATGGAATCATGAAAATTGTCAAAGGCGCGCTGGTGGTTTTTAAAGGCAAGAAAGACAGTTGCTAACATGTTTGTATTAATGGGAGAAAACGCATCATGGGGCAGAAGCATCAATCGCATCAGCTAGTCCTGCAGAAGAGAAGACGATGATGTGGCATCAAAAACTAGGCCACATGTCAGAGAAAGGTTTAAAGGTTCTCTCTGATCAGAAG
The DNA here is from genome assembly GCF_005239225.2 of Populus alba. Classification (NCBI taxonomy): domain Eukaryota; kingdom Viridiplantae; phylum Streptophyta; class Magnoliopsida; order Malpighiales; family Salicaceae; genus Populus; species Populus alba. Next base: position 46,725,703 of record NC_133284.1, on the reverse strand, counting down.
TTACTCCCTGGGCTTACAAAGGTTACTTTACCCTTTTGTGAGCACTGTGTTACAAGCAAACAACATAGGTTGAAGTTTGGCACGTCAACAAACTAAGAGCAAATGCATCTTAGACCTGATTCACTCTGATGTTTGGCAAGCACCGGTTGTATCCTTGGGAGGAGCAAGATACTTTGTATCATTCATAGATGACTTCTCTAGGAGATGTTGGGTGTATCCGATTAGAAGGAAGGCAGATGTGTTCGTAGTTTTTAAAACCTTCAAAGCGCGGGTAGAACTTGAAATCTGAAAAGAAGATCAAGTGTTTGAGGACTGACAATGGAGGAGAATATACCAGTGATGAATTTGATAACTTCTGTCAACAATGAAGGTATCAAAAGGCAGTTCACAACGGCATACACTCCACAACAAAATGGAGTGGCAGAGCGGATGAACAGAACTCTATTGGAAAGAACAAGAGCAATGTTGAAGGCTGCAGGTCTAGAAAAAGTCATTCTGGGCAGAAGCAGTCAATACCGCCTGTTATGTAATAAATCGATCTCCGTCTACTGCAATTGAGTTGAAGACACCGATGGAGATGTGGACTGGAAAGCCAGCTGATTATTCTCGATTGCATATATTTGGAAGTCCTGTGTACGTGATGTACAATACTCAAGAGGTCAGTAAGCTGGATTCAAAATCCAGAAAATGTGTATTCTTGGGGTATGCTGATGGAGTGAAGGGGTATCGCTTGTGGGATCCCACTGCCCACAAGGTAGTCATCAGTAGAGATGTCATATTTGCAGAAGATAAAATGCAAATGGAAGAAAATAATAGCATTTTAAAGGAGACTACAGAAGTCCAGATGGAAAATACTCAGAATCATACTTCTTCTGAAGCTGTACCAGAGCATGAAGAACAAGAACAAATAGAGTCTGAAACTCCTGAAGTTCGACGGTCAACTCGTGAAAGAAGACCACCGGCTTGGCACTCAGAATATGTTACTGAGAGCAACATTGCATACTGTCTTCTAACAGAGGATGGAGAGCCATCAACTTTCCATGAGGCTATCAAAAGCACAGATGTATCTATGTGGATGACAGCAATGCAAGAGGAGATTGAAGCTCTGCACAAGAATAACACTTGGGATCTTGTTCCGCTACCACAAGGAAGAAAGGCCATTGGCAACAAATGGGTTTACAAGATAAAGCGTGATGGAAATGATCAAGTGGAGCGGTATCGTGCAAGATTGGTGGTGAAAGGATATGCTCAGAAAGAAGGAATAGACTTCAATGAGATATTTTCTCCAGTGGTACGACTTACTACAATCAGAGTAGTCTTGGCAATGTGTGCTATATTTGATCTTCACTTAGAGCAGTTAGATGTGAAAACTGCATTTCTTCATGGAGAACTTGAAGAAGAAATTTATATGCTCCAACCAGAGGGTTTTGCTGAAACAGGCAAGGAGAACTTGGTTTGCAGGTTGAACAAATCTCTATACGGTCTCAAACAGGCGCCGAGGTGTTGGTACAAGAGATTTGATTCCTTCATAATTAGCCTTGGGTACAACAGACTCAGTTCAGACCATTGTACGTATTACAAGAGGTTTGAAGAAAATGATGTTTTCATCATTCTGTTGTTGTACGTGGATGACATGTTGGTAATAGGCCCCAACAAAGATCGAGTCCAAGAATTGAAGGCACAGTTGGCTAGGGAGTTTGATATGAAGGACTTGGGACCAGCAAACAAGATTCTAGGGATGCAAATTCACCGAGATAGAAGTAAGAGGAAGATTTGGCTTTCTCAGAAGAATTATTTAAAGAAGATCTTGCGACGCTTCAACATGCAAGATTGTAAGCCAATTTCCACCCCACTTCCTGTTAACTTCAAATTATCCTCAAGTATGTCTCCTAGCAATGAAGCAGAGAGGATGGAGATGTCTCGAGTACCGTATGCATCAGCAGTGGGAAGTTTAATGTTTGCCATGATATGTACAAGACCAGACATTGCACAAGCAGTGGGAGCAAACTAGTCGATACATGGCAAATCCTGGTAGAGAGCATTGGGAATACTATTAAGAGGATCTTGAGATACATCAAGGGTACCTCAGATGCCGCATTATGTTATGGAGGATCAGAATTTACTATCAGAGGTTATGTTGACTCAGATTTTGCTGGTGACCTTGAGAAAAGAAAATCCACTACAAGGCTATGTGTTCATAATTGCAGGAGGAGCTGTGAGCTGGGTCTCTAAACTTCAGACTGTTGTAGCGTTATCCACAACAGAAGCTGAGTATATGGCAGCTACACAAGCTTGTAAGGAAGCAATATGGATGAAGAAACTTATGGAGGAGCTCGGGCACAAACAAGAGAAGATTCTTTTGTATTGTGATAGTCAGAGTGCCTTGCATATTGCAAGGAATCCAGCGTTTCATTCAAGAACAAAACATATAGATGTTCAGTATCACTTTGTTCGCGAAAGTGGTGGAAGATGGAAGTGTGGATTTTCAGAAGGTTCACACAAAGGAAAACCCAGCAGATGCTTTAACCAAACCAGTCAACACTGATAAGTATATATGGTGCAGATCCTCTTGTGGCCTAGCAGAAACGTAAGCAGCATGAAGATGGCAAGTATTGAAAGGATAGAAGAATCACAAATGATGAAGTGTGAAGACTTGATTCAATCATCAAAGTCTTCAAGTGGGAGAATGTGAAACCAACCAATGTGAAACCAACCACCTAAGTCAACAATGGTGGGAGTCAACAATGGTGGTGAAGCCATCCTTCCTTAGTCACAAATTGTAGGCACCAAACTTGTGCCAAACTTGTGCAACTTGCCTACCCCTTGTATTTGCATGGATGTTTGCCTATAAATAGGCAATGCATCCAAGCATTGTAAACACACCATAAGAGAGAAACAAGAGAGGAAGAGGAGAGTGAAGAGGGAAAATAATCCCACAAATTTGTGAGGTATTTGTGAGAGAGTAAGTGAGGTGTTTTCTCCTAGTAATAGAGAGATTCTTAGTTGTTCTCCTATTATTTGAGAGAGGTTGTAATTCCCACATTACTTAGTAAAATCCTTCTATACTTGCCCGTGGACGTAGCCTAATTGGGTGAACCACGTAAATTCTTGTGTGTCTCATTTCTCATTTTAGCCTTTTGTCTTGTCGGGTTTGCATGCCAGTATCCTAACATCCCCCACCAGCCGGCCATTTTTTTTTTTCTTCTCATCTTCCAAAATCACAGCCGCCGACCCCCCCCCCCCACGTTGATTTTTCTCTCCCCCACACACAGCCAACTCCATCTCCGGCCCCCTCACTCTTCCAGTCCTGGCCCCATTTTCTTCTCCTTTTCCAGCCAACAAAACCGGAGCAGCAGACAGCCGGTTCTCTCCTCTTTCAGCCACAAATCAGCTCCCTCCTCCACAAATCCTCCCTCTCAGCTGCTCCCTTTGCTCTTCGCAGCTCCCGAACCGGCCTCCATCTTCCCCACGAGTTCGCCTCTCTTCCAGTCGACTCCTTTCTCAGCCATCAACAGCGACAACCACCACTCACCGACACAGAAGACCACCCCCACAGCGGCTCATTTCTTCTCCCACCTCCACGGCAGCTCCAGCGGTCGCGGGCCACAACGGACCCCTTCTCCTTTCTCGACCGACCCAGCCAGCAGCAGCGTCTTCTTCCTCACCAAGCACCGGTCGAGTCCCTTCATCAACGCCTGGACCGCAGCGGCGACACCCACAACTCCACCGCCGCCTAAAACAGAGAAGGAGAAGCCAGATCGGACAAGAAGAAACAAAAGAAAAAACCGAAGCAGATTTCAAAAACAAAGAAATCAAAGATTAAAATCGACTGTGTTGTGCGTTTTCTGTTATTGCAGGTAACGGCGGTCCTCACCGCCGGCGTTGGGAGACTGAAAAGGGGGAGTCGATCCAGCCCCCCCATGCTGCTGGGTTTGTGCGGCGGCGCGTGAACCCACGCGCCGCCAGTGGCGGAGGCGAGTGGGAAAACGCGCCGCTACTGTTGCTGCGGGTCCAGAAGTCCTCCCTTGCAAATTCTAGATTTTTAGGGACCATTTTTTGTAAATTTTAAATTAATTAATGTAATTTTTATTTATTTGTTTTGAGTTTGTATTTGTATTTGTATTGTGGAGGAAAGAGAAAAGAAAAAGAAAAAGAAAAGAAAAGAAAAGAAGCAAAAATAGTGAAATGTGAATGTGTGTGTTTGTATTTTTTATTTATGTTATTGAATTATAAAAATAAAAATAAAAAGATAAAAAGATTTAATTGATAATTTAAATATGGTTAAATATCTCAAAGACAAATAAAATCAAGTTGTATTTTCCATGAAAATATGAGGACAAGTTTCTACATATATTCGGGGATTTAATAACTGATTTATTCAAGCCTAAGAATTTAATTAATATTTTAAATTTTCAAATCACATCAGAACACGAAGCAGCTTACCTCAGGTAGGGTGTGTTAGGGGTGCTAATACCTTCCCTAACAACAACCAGTCCCCTACCCATGATCTCTGACAAGACCAGTACATCAGGTTTCCTAGTAGCCTTTAATAAATTACTAGGTGGCGACTCCCACGAACGAATTCAAAGCAAACGCAACAACGAGAAAAATCGCCAGCCGATTGCCGTGCGCCTGGATTTTTTTTTTGGGGTGCGACATTTGGCATAAAGGATAATTTATTTATTTTATTGTGATTAGAAAAAAAGATAACCCTACCCTTGATCAATTCTTTAATAATCAACGGGTTTGTGAAAAGATTTAAATATCTAAATACCTCAGCACCAAGACAATTGATTATTTTAGAAAGGGAAAAATGATAATTATATTGTTATGATAAATAGTAATAAAAGTGTATGTGTACAATGATTTTCCATTCCCTTTTATTTTTTTAATAAGCAAGTATAAAAGGGGATGCTAAACAAGGCCACTTTACTCATATAATAAGGCATGATTTGATCAACAATTATAAACAAGATTCATAAATTATAGAAAAGAAAATTACCCCTAACATCCTATCATTTATTAGAAGTTGCCTTGTCTATTTAGTTTGAGAAAACTATAGTTTACATCCTTGGTTAACAAAATTTTTTAAATATAAGAAAGGATCAAATTACATTTATATATATTAAAACAACTTTATTTTTCTCATTTTTTTGTTTTTGGTTTGTTTGAGGAAAGAAAGAGTTTTTAGATTTTGATATTATAGAGATAAAAATTCATCGTTTACACCTATTTTCACCACTAAAATGATTTGAAATTTGTGTTAACAAGTTCCATTAGGTGAAGAAAGTCTTATTAATTGGTTGTTCTAAACATTAATATTATCTAAAAAATAGATCTAAGTCAAGAATAATAAATTTTGTTTGGTTTGATTTTCTAATTTTGAGCCTTTTGTTCGAGTTTTTTTTGTTGATAAGTTAGTTTCAAGATGTCCTAAGAGTGTTTGTAGGGTGTTTTGAGTTAAAATAACTTTTTTGAGTAAAAAACCCCACTACCTCAATTTTTTAGCTACCAAGTTATGGGTAGAATTTGAACGGGTAGATAACATGTCATTTGTCATAGCAAGCAATGTACTAGCTAGCTATTTTTTATATAAAAAATAAAGGTATTTACCCCTTTAAAAGAAAAAAAAAAGCCCATGCACGCAAGCATGAGCGATTGGCTCTTTTTTTATAAAAAAAATAGGCCCCGAATCATAGGTTTTTAACGAGTCACACCATAACATTCTAGTTGTTGTTGCTACTTTTATTATTATTATCATCATCATCATCATCATCATCATCATTATCATCATCATCATCATTTATTTATTTTTTATGCCTTATTTTGTTTTAAATCAAATCTCATCATTTTTTATTAATGATATATTATTTTATTTAACTTAAAACTAAAAAAAAAGAAAGCAATTTATCTTTTATTATCAATTATCTATTTTTTCTATCTTAGTTACATGTGCATGTCATGTATTTTATTAAAAAAATTAATTCATACAAAAAGTTTTTATATGCTTTATTGTTATATAAATCTATTAAGTGAAAATTAAATAATATCTGAGATTAAAAAATATATTGAATCTGATCATGTACAAGACTTACATAGTGAGTTTTTTTTAATCAAGTATTTATTTATTTTTATTATTATCATTTAACATCAAATTAATTAGAAATTAAATTTTTTAATTATTTTTTTAATTATTCTTGTTAGTTTTGAATGTCAACTTAAGTTGACTCTCGTACATCACACATTACACTATTAAATAAAATCATCTAATTTATTTTAAATTTATAATTAAAAACTACTTTTTTTCAGTATATATTTTAGTAATACCATATTTTTTTTGCGTTTGAAAATTTGTTTTCTCCGACTTACGACGTCTAGTTTCTGTCTCTATAAAGCAATAGCTATCAGTTTACCCCTTTGCATCGAAATTACAAGATCCATCCCTAAAAGGCCAAAATAATAATAATAATAATAATAATAAAAAAAAGCAAAGAGAGAGGAAAAGAGTTACAAATCTAACCTGAAAAGTGGGAGCAGGAAACCTTGGTGCATTGACAATGGACGACAACAAAGCCTCCTCTTCATTTCCCACGCACTGAGTTCTCCCTTGAACAACAATCTGTGGTGTAAACATAGTATCAAGCTTCAAAGACTCAACATAAGCCTTTTGTCTAACTGTCCACTGACTACCCCCATAAGGATCTTTCCAACCCATATAATCCCAGTAATCAACATGAAAAGCCAAAACAATAACTGGCATTTCAAGCTGAAAATCACCCCTCCCTAGCCTTGAAACCAACAACTCAGCTTCCGGGGATGTTTTACATCCCTGAGAAGAAAACAACTCCACCAAAACAGCCCCACCACGGTGTTGCTCCTCCGCAGATACATCAACGGTTACATTTGCATGGTTTTGGTTTCTTGCAGAAGAATCGTTTCCCTTGGCAAAGCAAGATAAGAGACGTGGTGCCATTTTGTTATAATGCGGGACAACAATCCCTTGCCCCTCCGGTTTGCCTTCACAAAAATAAAGAAAGAAATGTAAGAGAAGCGCTGCAGAGAAGAGAAAGGGGAGAAATTAGTTGTACTGAAAGAAATCAAAGGGAGGTTGAGAAAGTTTGGTGGTTAAGAGAGAAGGTAGGCAACAAAGAAGTTCTTCTTCTATTCTTGAATGGTTTAAATTTTTTTTTATTTTTTTTTTGTCTTTTGTTTTGGTAAATATTGCTTGGGATTCTTACTAACTGGCATATGTTTATAGATAAAATAAGCTCTAATTTTTAAAATAAGTTTTTTTTGCCCCAATGTCAGTTCCTGCTGATTAGTGCATGTAAGAAACAATGACAAGTCTCGCATGGTGTTCCCTATATATGGATGCACGCTAATTACGGGATGCTCTTCGCCATAACTTGGGAAAATTTATGTAGCCAAATGCCAAGTTAGTGTGAAAGCATCATATTAATTTAATAATTTAATTTAATTGTTAAAATTATTAAGTGAGATTTTAAAATATAATTTATATTATTTTTTAATATATTATTTTAAATGAAAGTTTTTTAAACTTGAAATTTATATAGATTTATATTATTTTATACTTAATTTTTATCAAATAAATATAAATGGTAAAATTCAAATTCGTAACTGTTTGGTTATTAAAGTTCTGATATCATATAAAAAAGCTATCTAAATTTAATAATTTAAATTATTATATAAAATTTTAAAAATATAATTTATATTATTTTTTAATAATTATCAAGCTAATTATAATGGGCTGTAGCTGTAGGGATTGAATTTCTTCTCGGACAAAATGCAGTAACCAATAGCACTGTCCTGTTTAGCTGGAACAACTTGAAACTGGCCACCAACCACTGCCGTCTACAATTACTTGTTTAAAGTTTGTTAAACAACTAGACATGGCGACATATGAAGAAATCAAATGTTGCCCCCTCTAAAGTGACAGAACTGTGTGGCATGATTCTTCACATTGCATATTGATTTTTTTTTAATATTGCTCACCTCATGACAAGACTTGAGTGCACCAGGATCATTGGGCCTGGATATTTTTCTTACCCAACCATAACTAAAAAAAAACAAAAAAACAAAAAAAAAAAACACTCTTCACTTGACATTTGGTCTGTTACTAGCAACCTAGACTGCTTCAGCGAATTCTACGTTGCCTTCTTTTTGTAGTTCCTTTTCCCAAAAGTTTCTGTGTTTTCAGCAAGTTTTCTCACTAGAAAAACACTCATTGCATTATGCATTTTACGGGACGGGGGCTCGGGTGTGTTGGGGGATATAGTGTAAATTATATTTTTAAAAATTTTGAATTTTTTTATTTAAAAAATATATGTTTTTAATGTTTTTAGATTGTTTTGATAAGGTCATATTAAAATTATTTTTTAAAAAATACAAAATTTTATTTTAATATATTTCTAAATAAAAAAATACTTTGAACTGCTACTATTATCACAATCCCAAATAAAAGAGGTTTAGAAGCCGTGGTTCTAGCTTTATAGCCTAGTTCCATGTATACACAAAGTACTAAAATAAAATAGTATACAATTGTATTGATCCACAGATAAATTTTTATACATTGTTAGATCGAGTTAATTTTAAAGTCTTCATTTAAGTTGTTTTTTTTAGTTCGCTTAGTGTTCTCTAGGTGTGTATACAAGTATTAGTGATGTATATATTTCTTGAGTCTCTTGATTTATTCTTATACTAGTATAAATATTTATATTGACTATTGTAATTCAAGTTCAAGTCTATAGAAACTTTTTCCTAAAATATAGGGTATCAAAACTAGTTCAATCTAGCGAGTATTTTGAGAAATTAAAACATGTCCGAAAAAAGAGTGGATGAACAAGTAATATTTTCAAAAATAAAATTAGAGGTGCAAGATGACGGTATCCAACAAGAAAATTGAGACCTTACATCAAGAGAAATAAAAAATGCCTTAAAATGAGACTTAATACAAGTTAACAACTTGTTGCACAAAAGATGAGATATGGTACAAAAAAGACCACATATGAACAAAAAAAAAGAGGTTTTTCTACACTTCTTTTCTTTCTACAATCTTTGATCACCAATCCCCCGCCTTTTCACTTTTAAGCCGATGGAAGGTAGAGGGAAGTCGTCGCCCGAAAAAGGGGCATCAACTGACTGAAACCTCTCCTCTGGCCGGGAAGTCACGGGACCCACTCTCGCCGTTACTTCTATTTCATCTTTTTAGCATTATAACAAATTCAGAGTACCTTAAAGGTTGCCGCACAAAGCTGGTCACCTTAATAAGTCATACCCATTTATGGAGATTCAGGAGAAGATAAAAAATGACCAATGAGCCATGACAAGAAGAAGACATGATGAAGAGTGAGCCAAAATATAATGGTTAGTTAAAAAGCCAAATCTTGAAAAAAATAATAATATTTGACTAGATAAATATGACGACTTTTATAAGAAAAGAAAAGTCCAGAGAAATATGACTCTCGCCGTTACTCCTACTTTTTCTTTTTAGCGCTATAACGAATCCAGAGTACCTTAACAGTTGCCGCACAAAGCTATTCACCTTAACCAGTCATACCCATTTATGGAGATTCAGGAGAAGATGAAAATTGACCAATGAGCCATTACAAGAAGAAGACATGATGAAGAGTGAGCCAAAATATAATGGTTAGTTAAAAAGCCAAATCTTGAAAAACATAATAATATTTGACTAGAGAAATATGATGACTTTTATAAGAAAAGAAAAATCCAGAGAAATATGACTCTCGCCGTTACTCCTATTTCTTCTTTTTAGCGCCATAACGAATCCAGAGTACCTTAACGATTGCCGCACAAAGCTAGTCACCTTAACCAGTCATACCCATCTATGGAGATTCAGGAGAAGATGAAAAATGACCAATGAGCCATGACAAGAAGAAGACATGATGACGAGTGAGCCAAAATATAATGGTTAGTTAAAAAGCCAAATCTTGAAAAAATAAAATAAAATATTTGACTAGAGAAATATAATGACTTTTCAAGAAAAGAAAAGTCCAAAGAAATATGACTCTCGCCGTTACTTCTATTTCTTCTTTTTAGCGCTATAACGAATCCAGAGTACCTTAACGGTTGCCGCACAAAGCTATTCACCTTAACCAGTCATACCCATTTATGGAGATTCAGGAGAAGATGAAAAATGACCAATGAGCCATGACAAGAAGAAGACATGATGAAGAGTGAGCTAAAATATAATTGTTAGTTAAAAAGCCAAATCTTGAAAAAAAAAAAATATTTGACTAGAGAAATATGACGACTTTTATAAGAAAAGAAAAGTCCAGAGAAATATGACTCTCGCCGTTACTCCTATTTCTTCTTTTTAGTGCTATAACGAATCTAGAGTACATTAATGGTTGCCGCACAAAGCTATTCACCTTAACCAGTCATACCCATTTATGAAGATTCAGGAGAAGATGAAAAATGACCAATGAGCCATGACAAGAAGAAGACATGATGAAGAGTGAGCCAAAATATAATGGTTAGTTTAAAAAGCCAAATCTAGAAGAAAAAAAAATATTTGACTAGAGAAATATAACGACTTTTATAATATATATATATATATATATATATATAGTAGCACTCATGTTTAAACAAAAATGATTGTTAAAAAAAAAAGAAAATTGAAAAGATAACAATGAGATGCTATTAACAAGTCATGATAAAATTGTCTTGTAATACACTCTAAATTTCAAGAGTTTGGAGACTTTCAAAATAAAAAAGAAGTATTAGAGTTAATTTTAAAATTTACATTTTAAATGTTTTTATTTTTATTTTTTCTAAGTTTATGTAGTGATGTATATATTTCTAGAATCTCTTGATTATCCCTACGTTAATATAAATATTTATGCTGAGTATTGTAATTTAAATCAAAATACAGTGCTACTTTCTATCCTAGAAAAGTGGTATTATATTAATGAAACATGTTTTTAGTGATCTTAATACTTCTCTTGTCTCCAACAAATATTTCTAACATATACAAAATATATTTATATAAAAATATATTAGAAGAATAAAAAAAAAATCAAAATAAAATACTATAAGATATTATATATTTTTTTTTAATATTCTTTGATTAGACTTTTCACTTGATCTTCACCATCAATTAATTCTCGACTTTTTAGGCTATATTTGTGAATATGGTGCAAATTACGTTCCATCAAATTTATTTAAAAATAATTTTATATTTTCAAATCGTTTTAATATGCCGATGTTAAAAATAATTTTTAGAAAATAAATTTTTTTATTTTAATATATTTTTAAATAAAAAACATTTTGAATCGTCACTATTAACGCAATCCCAAATACACCTTAATATTAGTTCTATTATATTCTTTAAAACCTGAATTTATCTTCTCAAAGCTTCTTGTTCTTAGATAGTTAAATCATATTTAACACGACCCTAGCATGAGTTTTACAAGCAACAAAAATTAACAATCAATCTCATCCTTCCGTCCTGGAGAAATAGAGTGTGTTTGATATTGCCAGTAGCTGTTGTGGTTGTGGTTTGAAAAAAAAGTTGTTTTATAAAAAGTACTTTTAGTTGAGGTTGGTTTGAAAAAATAAGTATTTGATTAAAACTGTGGTTGAAATTGAGGTTAAAGAAAAAGTAGTTTAATGTGTTTGGTTAAAAAAATGCTTTTCAAATTGAGGTTATAAAAATAATTAATATATATATATATATATTATATATATATATATATATTTAATATTAATGATTTTTAATTTAAATATTGTAAATTTAACTACTGTTATTACATCATGAAATAAATAATATTGATATCAAATATCTTTTATTATTCCATTAAACTATGTGCAATGTTATCACATACAAAATTTATCCAACAAGGACTATATTTTTCATGATTTCTTAAACGTGCAACAACAAAAACTGAATTTTTTGTTACGTTATCAAGCGATCTCCTTCTAATTTTTTGAATAGAATACAGTTAAAATAAAAATAAAAACTGAATTTTTTTTTAACTGGGCCGGGCTTGGCAATAACATTATTAAAATTGCGATTCAAATTTCACAAATGCTACGTCATCATGCGACATCCTTCTAATTTATGTAGTGTTATTAAATAATATTAAGTACTAGTTTTTCAAGTAAAACACAATTTTTTTTTAAAAAACTCAACAATTTCATTACGTACAAAATTCATTTGACAATAACTACAGTTATCATGATTTATCATGCGTGCAATAAAATTAAGTAAAATATTATCATGAATAAAATTGAGATTATAGTACGAACAAATTTAATTTACCTTAAACTAATTTTAAAAAAAACAAAAAAGAAATTGTTCACGTTCACGTGAACAATACGAGTGGAATTAATTAACTGTACTAGTTTTTTGAAAAAAAAAAAAAAACTTTGTGCACTAGTTAAAAAAAAAAAAACTGTTCACTAAGTGAACAGTGCAGTGAATTAAAATTCACTCGCACTGTTTACTTAGTGAACAGTGCACAGTGGAGCATGGCTCCACTGTTGAGGTTGCTATCTCACCACAAGAAGCAGCAAAATGCTGCTTCTCCGAACCTGTGGCGCAACAGTTAAAATTGATGGGTATCGCTAGTGAAAATCACTTTTTTTTTTCTGTTACCAAACACTAAAATATGTGGTTATGGGTGAACCTCTCCCGCAACAACATTACCAAACATCCACTTAGACTACGGGAGAACTAGACAAAATCACCATGAGCTAACATCTTGTCGGAAGACACGTAGCAATTTCCCATTGACAGGCCACAAACAAACGCCCACCTGTCAGAGATAGAAAGGGGCCTAAAAGTTTTGTAACCTTGCATGAATTCCGTCTTTTATCAACCCCCTGCATTTCCAGAATCTAGTTTGAGCCATTTGCCAAAATTAAAGGGTCGATTAAGCTCATCAGGATGATATGCACCAATAGCATAATTCCACAGCATTACTTACTGACCACAAAGAAAGGATCCTATACGTGGCTGACCCACCAACACCACCCTTTATTCCTCAACCCAGCATAAATCCCCATCACCACCACCTCTAGTACTTACTTCATCCAGAACTTGGTCCAAAATCCAAAATTAGTCCATTTTGCTTCAATTCTTAGTTGCCAACATCTCTAGCTCTCACATGTTTCTTCGCAGGAAAGCCTTGTATTGAACTACAATCATATCAGCCATGCTAGAAGGCAAGGCTGTTATTGGTGAGACCGATATGCTTCAAACAATGCAACAAGATGCACTTGATCTTGCAACCAAAGCCCTCGACTTCTTTGATGTCACTGACTCCAGTGACATAGCTCGTCTTATTAAGAAGGTGAGCTATATATAATATGTATATATGTGGAAAATGAATATATATATATAGACTAAGCAAAGAACTTATTTGGATATAGATATGCATGTAGGGGCCAATAATACCTTAAACGTCCAAGTTCTGCTATTAGCTAGGATGTCAAAGTTGAATTCCAGGCATATTGAAATGGTTTTGTACTTGTGTTTAATGCAGGAATTTGATAGGATGTATGGACCAGGGTGGCAATGCATTGTGGGAAGAGATTTTGGCTCATTTGTGACTCACTGCTTTGGATGTTTCATATATTTTCAGATTAGAAGCCTTTCAATTTTGCTCTTCAGGGGCTCTGCTGGTTATCCAGAACAAGAGGAAAACCAGTTTGAAGCCTTGGAATCCTTAGAAACCTTGGAAACAATCTAAGCAACATTCGGTTCACTACTATAGATATCTCGAGAATCTCTCTTCTTTACTAGGATAGCATAGACTAAATATTTCATTTCAAGTTCTACTTTTCTTGTAACCTGCTTTCTGTGGTATAGAAAATGAGGATCCATTGATTTTGGGGATTTTGTAAATGTTATTGCGGTTGCTTCGTCTCTTATGTTTGGTTTTACTTAATTTGGTTTGCCTGCACAAGATTTCAGGTTTAAATAGAGAGAGTTGTAATAGGTGCTAATTATAAAATAAATTTATTTTATAGATATAATCATAATCATAATCACAGTAATCTAATGCAAGCTGAAAGCAAGAAGATTTAGGCATTGAATTGTAACTCAAGTTTGAAGAGGCAATTAATATATTTTGCCATACTGTATCATTTTATGCTACTATTCAACATGAAAAAATACGTAGAAAAGTAATGACTCTTGAAGTTGGAGTATCTAATGTTAGAATTATGAGATTATGCCTTGAGTAAGATAGAGTTAAGTGCAATTATGTTATTTGAATTTTATATTTTGATTCTTCAGGATTTGCAGCAGTAACATTCTGCTGCAATTTGTTATTTTTAATTCCTATAATCTTTCAAGTTTGTTGAGAGTTTCAATCCATTTCAAGTTCTATATAAGCCTATATATAGGCATTCGAAATTAATGAAATATATTGATCTTTCTATTGAACTCTCCTATCTTGAATATGTTTCTCCTATACTTAAACTTTAGTTTCCAAAACTAAATATTTCTAACAGTGGTATCAGAGCATATAAATCCTATGGGCTATGAGGCAAGCATTTTCTTTCTTTTAAGTGATAAAAACAGAGAGAGTAAGGCGAGTATTCTAAGTGCTAAACACAGAGAGGGTGAGCATAAATACTAGTGAGTTATTTTCCTTCTGTTTTTATCAATGTCTTCTTCAAGCAATATTGCATATGCAATTCCAATGTTTAGTTGTGAACTCTATCATATTTAGCTGTCAAAATAAGATTTTATCTAAGATCTCAAGGTTTATGGAATGTTGTGGTGACTGATTCTGATCCACCACCATTAATTGCAAATCCTACAATTGCTCAAATGAAAGCACATGAAGAAGAAAAACTCAAGAAGGACAAAGCCATTACTTGCCTACATTCTGGACTTGCAGATCATATTTTCACGAAGATAATGAATCTAGAAACACCAAAACAGGTATGGGATAAGCTCCAAATTGAATTTGAAGGCAACAAAAGAGTCAAAGCAGTTAAACTTCTTGCATTTAAAAGGGAATTTGAGTTGATGAAGATGAAAGACAATGAATCTGTCAAAGATTACTCTGGCAGATTAATGGATGTTGTAAATCAAATGAGACTCCTTGGAAATACATTTGAAGATCATAAGGTAGTAGAAAAACTTATGATGTCAATCCCACAAAAGTTTGAAGCCAAGATCTCTGCAATATACGAATCTTGCGATTTGCAATATCTTACTATTGCAAAGTTAATTAGCAAACTTCATGTTCAGGAGCAAAGGGTTAATATGAGAGATGATGAGGCTGTTGAAGGGGCTTTCTAAGCAAACAACAAGGGAATGAGTGCTGGTAACCTGCCAAGAAACAAACTTGTCAAGTTTTCTAAAAGGAAAACAAGTACACCTTCAAGAAGATAGATTTTCTTACCATGCCTTTATTGCAGAAGAACTAACCATATAGAGAAAGATTGCTGGTTTAAAGGTAAACCTTCTCTCCAGTGTATGTTCTATAATAATCTGGGTCATAGTGAGAAATTTTGCAGAATCAAGAAGAAACAATCACAACAATAAATACAACAACAAGCAAATGTTTTTGAAGAAGGCAAAGATGATGAACAACATTTGTTTATAGCATCATAAGCTAGCAATACTTCTAAACTAAATACATGGCTTATAGACAATGGCTGCACAAGTTACATGTCTAAGTTTCTGTCAATCTTTTCTTCTATTGACAAATCAGTTCAACCGAAGATCAAGTTGGGAAATGGAGATATTCTGCAAGCTAAGGGAAAAGGCACTGTTGCGGTCAGCACAAATAAAGGTATTAAAACCATCACAAATGTTCTTTACATTCCAGAACTAGATCAAAATCTCCTTAATGTTGCATAGATGCTCAAAAATGGTTATGAAGTCTCTTTTAAAGAGAAATTTTGCTTTATCACTAATACACATAATTCAAAGATAGCAAAAATAAAAATGGATGGTAATAGCTTCGATTTGAAGCTTGATGCTATTAAAGGACATGTGTTTAGTGCTAATATTGATGAAAACATTCTTTGGCATAAAAGATTTGGTCATTACAATCTTAATTCATTAAAGTTGTTGTATGATACTGGAATGGTAGAAAACATGTCTGAAATTCATGTTACTGCTCATACATGTGGAAGCTGTGAATTGGGAAAGCAACACCGACAACCATTTCCTAAAGGTATATCTAAAAGAGCAACTCATAAGCTGGAGTTAGTCCACTTAGACATATATGGACCAATGAGCACAACCTCCTTAAGCAATAATATGTACTTTATATGTCTGGGAAAAATCCTGACTTTATATGTAATTTAAATTATTGAATTGGGTTATGTTTCTGGGAAAAATCCTGGCTTCAAAGCGCTTCAAAGAATTATCGCCACTAACTGGAAGTGTGAGGCCACGCTGACTATCCATGAGTCTGGCTGGTTGATTTACCATTTCAAATCAGAGGAGGACAAACTTGCAGTCCTTCGTGGGGGACCCTATTTAGTCTATGGCCGGCCACTTGTTCTTAGGCAAATGACAAAATATTTTGATTTCTCTAGTGCAGAGATGTCACGGGTGCCAGTTTGGATAAAATTTCCAAGTCTTCCATTGTGCTGCTGGTCCCCAGTTTGTCTATCAAAAATAGCCAGCGTTATTGGAAAACCCATCCAATGTGATCAGTTTACTTCAAATCTAGCCCGTATGTCCTATGCCAGAGTACTGGTGGAAATTGATCTCCTTGAGGAACTCAATCACAATGTGAAGATTTCTTTGCCTGAAGGGTCCACTTTGCAGCAAAAAAATTGTATACGAGACCCTGCCCAAGTATTGTAACTTCTGCCATGTCCTTGGCCACACTCGTTTCCTTTGTTCCAAGGCTGCTGCCACTACCAGCAAGGTACCTTGCCCTCAACCCCAACCTCAGGCTGGCGTAGATAAAGGAACTGTTTCTGGCAGGTTGGGTCCCCAACCTCCTCCTCCTCAAATGGTGCAAGGCCATCCCCAAGACAATAATATTCAAGAGGCTTCTGAAGGCATTCCCCAGTTTTTTCCTCCAACGGCGCAAGGCCATCTCAATAGCATTCAAGAAGCTCCTGAGGTCACCACTAGGGCAGACGCTGCTCTTGACAATTCTGCTGGTTGGGTTACCGTTGTCTCTCGCAAATCTAGCAAGCAGCAAAAGAGGAAGGCTGTGGATGATTCTGAGCCAGTGCTTACTTCCCCGGCTCCCCCCTCTCTTCATGCTTGCACAGGAGCCGTTCAGACCTCCTCTCAAACAGACCCATCGGTGACAGCCCCGTGTGTTGGTCAAGCTCAGTGTCCTTCCACTGCTCCCACTGCACCGCTGGAAGTGAATTATTGTGATGGTGCGGCTTCCTCCCCCACCAGAACAAATAATGTGGCAACCACTGCAGGAGATACGGTTTTGGTTAGTAATCCTGTGAATGTTCCTCCCATTTGCATAGGTGATGTCCAGCCCCCTCCCATTGCTTCTTGTGATGGTGAGGCTCACAGCTCCTCACCATCGGCAACTACTACTGGTGACCAGTGTGGGGTCAGGACTCGTAACCAAAAGCAGCGTAGTCAAAGCGGAAGGGAATTCCCTTCACCTGCCAAAGGGAAGGAAGTTGCAATTTCAGCTGATGCTAATGGCAAAACCAGAAGACACAAAGCTGCAATGGGTATGCTCACCAGGAGCTCATTGCAAAGAAATTTTAATATGTCATCTGGCAGTGGTGGGGACTCTCCCACCATTCCTCATCCATGAAAATCCATTGCTGGAATGTGAGAGGACTCAACAACCCTCTCAAACAACATGAGGTAGTAAACCTCATGAAAAAGAATAAGTTAGATGTTTGTGGACTTGTAGAAACAAAGTTGACTACTTCTAGAATCTCTTTCATGCACAAAATCCGGTTAAAGAATTGGAAATTTTTGTCAAATGTTGCAGCTGCCAACACTGCACGCATTTTGATTTTCTGGAATCCCTCCACTGTTAAGGTTGAGCTCAATGCTTTTACTGCTCAGGGACTTCATGTCACAATAAGCAGCCTTGTGAACCAGTGTGTTTTCCTTGCAACTTTTGTCTATGGGTATAACACTGTTATTTGCTCGCAGAGGTCTCTGGGAAGACTTGCAGAAAATGGAGCTCAAAACTCTCCCTGGATTATTCTTGGCGATTTTTAACTCTATCTTATCTCAAAATGATAAACATAATGGCGAACCTGTATCCTCCTATGAAGTTTCTGACTTTAGAACTTGCTGCTCTGTGCTAGGTCTCTCTGACCTTAACTATACAGGATGCAAATTCACTTGGACAAATGGGAATATATGGAGCAAAATAGACAGGGTCTTGGTGAATCCATACTGGTCGGGTCTTCAACGATCAGCTCAAGTGCATTTTAGCAACCCAGGTGCTTTCTCAGATCACTCTCCCATTTCAGTTTGCATTGGGCCTCTACATCAACGAAGGCATGCTAGTTTCAAGTTTTTCAACATGTGGGCTGAGCATACAGATTTTAAGCATCTCCTCTCAGAGCAATGGAGCGCAGCAGTCTACGGCTCTCCTATGTTTGTTTTATGCAGGCGCCTAAAACTCCTCAAGGCCCCTCTAAAGCAACTCAATAAACTTCATTTTTCTCACATTTCTGAGAGAGTCTGTAGAGCCGAAGCTGATCTGGAGCAGCATCAATCCCTTTTACAAAATGACAAGGACAATGAACAATTTCTGGCTAGGGATAAAAAGCTCCGTCTAGACCTTATCAATCTAAAATCAGCAGAGAAAATGTTCTATAGTCAGAAACTAAAATGCAATTTTTTCAAGGACTGTGACAGAGGGACTAGTTTCTTCCATGCATTGATGAACCACAGGCACAAGAAGAATTATATTCCTGCTATATGTCGCAGCAATGGATCCCTCACAACTTCCATGGCCGAGGTAGGGGATGTTTTTGTCAGCTTCTACCAACAGCTCCTAGGTACTTCTCGTACCACTCCCCCCATAGATGAATCTGTTGTCTCCAGGGGTCGTAGGCTTGATGCTACTTTGCAAGCTTCCTTACTAGCAGCTGTTACAAACGATGATATCAAACTGGCTCTTTTTAGCATTGGTAATGATAAATCCCCGGGTCCTGATGGGTACTCTTCTTTCTTTTTCAAGAAATCCTGGGAAGTAGTGGGGCAGAATTTATGTGCTGCAATGCATGATTTTTTTCACTCAAGACAACTTCTAAAACAGACAAATCACTTTATTATTGCATTGGTGCCGAAATCTGCCCATGTTTCAAATACCAGTGACTTCAGGCCCATCTCTTGCTGTAATGTAGTCTACAAGATCATCTCAAAAATCCTAGCTGACCGAATGGGGCATGCCCTTACTGGTATCATCAGCTCCACGTAAAATGCTTTCCTGGGGGGTCGTCGCATGACTGATAATATAAATCTTTTACAGGAGCTGATTAGGCATTATGAAAGGAAGAGAACATCTCCTAAATGTCTGATAAAAATTGACTTCAGAAAAGCATTTGACTCAGTCCAATGGATTTTCTTGCGCCATCTGCTGCTTCTCCTTGGGTTCCCAGATAGGTTTGTGCATCTTGTGATGACATGTGTTGAAACAGCTTCCTACTCAGTGGTTGTTAATGGAGAGCTGTTTGGGTTTTTTCCTGGAAAATGTGGAGTGCGGCAAGGGGATCCCCTATCACCATACTTATTCATCACCTGCATGGAATATTTTTCTAGACTACTCAACTCAGCACATCAGAATCCTTCATTCCGGTTTCATCCGACATGCAAGCCTCTCGGTATCTCCCATCTCTCTTTTGCTGACGATGTTATCCTGCTTTGCCGTGGGGACAAGGGCTCGGTTCAAACACTGATGCAGTCATTGAAGACCTTTGGGCAAACGTCTGGTCTGGATATTAATACCTCCAAATCATCCATTTATTTTGGAGGCGTAGGGGACAGTATGAAGCAAGCCATTTTATCAGGCACTGGATTCTCTGAAGGCACCTTTCCATTTAGGTATCTCGGGGTTCCTTTAAGCCCACACAGGCTTCTAGCAAGTCAGTATTCTCCTCTTCTTCACAAATTGGAAATGGCTATTCAAGTATGGGTGGGCAAACATCTTAGCTATGCGGGTAGACTGGAGCTAATCAAGTCAGTTTTACACAGTATGGTGCAATTTTGGGTTGCTATTTTTCCTATGCCGCAAGTTGTTATAAAGCAAATCACCTGCATGTGTCGAAACTTCCTGTGGACAGGAAATGTATCCCGGAGTAAGTCTGCTCTTGTGGCTTGGAAAACTATATGCTTACCGAAAAATGAAGGAGGCCTGGGGGTACTTGATATTCAAGCCTGTAACAACAGTTTTCTAGCAAAACAACTATGGAGCATCCACCTGAAGCAGGATTCCATATGGCTTAGATGGTTACACCACTTTTACCTTCACACCCACTCAATTTGGAACGCTCAGAGCCAAAAAACTTCATCCCCACTGTGGAAATCCATCATTACTCTAAAAAATCAACTCGTTGGAGCCTATGGAGGACATTCACAGGTTATTGAGCTGATGACAGGCTGGGATCAGAGAGAAGGACGGTTCACTTCAAATGCCTACGCCTCACTCAGACCTCAAGGTTCAGCCGTCCCCTGGGAGAAGACAGTTTGGGAGCAATGGTCCCTTCCCCGAAACAATTTTATTTTATGGCTTGCTATGCTTGGGAAGCTCAGAACTAGAGATCGGCTGAGATTCATCCACACCGACACATTCTGTATCTTTTGTAGGCAGGACGAGGAGAGCCATGAGCATCTGTTCTTTGGCTGCCGATGGACATCCTCCTTGTGGAACAACACTAAAGACTGGCTGAGAATAAACAAGCGCATGTCCACCCTAAAGAGTGCTGTGCGGGGACTGTCAACCAGGGGGAAGAATTTGGAAGCTAGAATGCGACGAGTCTCTCTCAGCATGATAGTTTACTTGATATGGGATGAAAGGAACAAGAGAATATTTGAGGGAAAAAGTGCCCTTCCTGCACAGGTTTTTCGAAAATTTCAAATCCTTTTCTTCATGGTGCTTCGTTTCCATGAGAAAAATCATTTTCTCATCAACGTTGCCTGGTGACTCCTCGTGAAGATGGGATAGCAAGTTTTTTGCTACTGGTTTCCCTATCCGATGTTCTCATCGTTGGATTATTGCTTGTTTTTTGGCTCTGTTGCCTGTTCAGATTCTAGGTTGTTCTAGAAAGTTTGTTCCCTTGGTTTTTTATTCAGCAAGCTTGACTTGCCTATGGATTGTACAAGGGAGTCTGTTCCCTTTGCTTTTAGTTGAGCAACCTTGTCTTGCTTATGTGTTAGTTAAGGGACTTTGTTCCCTTTTTCCTTGTATTGCTGATCTCCAGCATGTACCGCAAGCTTGTCTTGCAAACACTTTTGATCTATACAACACTTACATTTGATTAAAAAAAATAATATGTACTTTATATTATTCATTGATGACTTTAGTAGAATGACTTGGGTTTATTTCCTGAAAACCAAGTCACAAGCACTATTTATGTTTAAAAACTTCAAAAGCATAGCTGAAACTCAAAGTGGTCAGAAGATCAAGGTGTTGAGAACTGATAATGAAGGAGAGTATATTTTGAAGGAGTTCAATGCATTTTGTTTAGAAGCTGGGATTGTACACCAGTTGACGGTTCTATACTCTCTACATCAGAATGGAGTTTTTGAAAGGAAGAACAAAACAATGGTGGAGATGTCTAAATGTATCTTGTTTGAAAAAAAGTTGCCAGGGTTTTTATGGGCTGAAGCAGTAAATACTTCAGTATATTACTTAATAGACTTCCAACTAAGTCTGTTCAAAACAAAACACCATTAGAAGCATGGTCTGGAGTCCGACCTACAACCAAACATCTAAAATTTTTTGGATCATTGTGCTATTTTCTTGTACCATCTGCCAAAAGAGGGAAACTGGATGAAAGAGCAGAAAAAGGGATTCTTGTGGGATATGCAACATAATTAAAAGGTTACAGAATTTTCAATCTGAATGCAGCTAAAATTTAGGTCAGCAGAGATATGCATTTTGATGAGAATTCTTACTGGAATTGGGACTTAAAAGGAGTTGATTAGAATATCACGGCTGCACTTGAACCAGCAGCAAGAAGTATTGGTGTTGAAGTTCAACAAGACATTGAAGCAACTTCAGATACAGTAATACTTAAGGTTAGGCCATTGTCTGATGTGTACAAAATATGTAATCTTGTACATGCTGAGCCTACAAACTACACTGAAGCTGCAAGAGTTCCAGCTTAGATTGAAGCAATGAAATCAGAAATTGATTCCATTGAAAGAAATAGGACTTGGAGATTGACTGAACTTCCTAAAGATAAAAAGGAAATTGGATTGAAGTGGGTCTTCAGAACCAAATTCAATCCAGATGGTTCAATCTTCAAACAAAAGGCTAGATTGGTTGTTAAAGGCTTTGCTCAAGTTGCTGGAGTGCATTATGGAGATACTTTTGCACCAGTAGCTAGGCATGACACTATAAGACTCCTACTTGCTCTTGCGGGACACAAATGATGGAGAGTATATCATTTAGATGTTAAGTCTACTTTTCTAAATGGAATACTTCTTGAAGAAATTTATGTTCAGCAACCAGAAGGCTTTGTAGTTGCTGGTAATGAACACAAAGTATACAAGCTACACAAGGTTCTTTATGGCTTGAAGTAAGCACCAAGGGTTTGGAACAACAAAATTGACACTCATTTGATTCAACTAGGATTCAAGAGAAGTGAAAATAAAGCTACTTTGTATCTGAAACAAGATGAAGATGGTCTGTAGTTGGTGATATCACTTTATATAGACAACATGCTAGTTACTGGAAGTAATGCAAAGTTTCTATAAGAGTTCAAAACAGAAATGCAAGATGTTTTTGAAATGTCTAATCTTGGCATTATGAACTACTTTCTTGTAATGAAAATACATCAATGTAGTTCGGGTATTTTTGTTTCACAAAGGAAATATGTTGTTGATATACTCAAGAAGTTCAAACTTGAGTCATGCAAAGAAGAGCAACTCTTTTGGCACAAAAATGAGAAGATTTCAAAAGAATGATGGCGAGAAACTTGAAAGATCCCTCTGGATTTAGAAGCTTAGTAGGCAGTTTACTATAGTTGACAGCAACTAGACCTAACTTGATATTTCCAGCTGGTTTGCTGTCAAGGTTCATGAGCTCACCTAGTAATATTCACATGGGAATTGCTAAAAGGGTGTTGAAGTACATTAGAGGAACAACTGATCTTAGCATCTGGTACTTGAAGACAGGAGGAGTAAAACTAATTGGTTATGCAAACAGTGACTGGGCGGGGAATGTTGATTTGAAAAGCACCTCTAGGTATGTTTTTAACATTGGTTCAGGTGCAATCTGTTGGAATGCAAAGAAGCAAGAGGTGGTGGCACAATCAACTGCAGAAGCAGAGTATATCTCCATGACAGCTGCTGTAAATCAAGCAATTTGGTTGAACAAGTTGCTTGGTGATTTGGGTCAAGAACAAAGCTCACCAATTAAGCTTTATTGTGACAACAAATTTACTATTGCTATTGCTTTAAATCCGGTTCAACATGGCAGAACCAAGCACATCAATGTGAAATTTCATTCTATAAGAGAAGCTGAGAAAAATCTGCTTATAAAGATACACTATTGTCCAACAAATGTTCAACTTGCTGATATAATAACTAAAGCTCTTCCTAGATCAAGAATGGAATTTCTAAGGATGAAACTTGGTTTGTCCAAGGCAAGTCTCAAGGAGGAGTGTTAGAATTATGAGATTATGCCTTGAGTAAGATAGAGTTAAGTGCAGTTATTTTATTTGAATTTTATATTTTGATTCTTCAGGATTTCAGCAGTAACATTCTACTGCAGTTTGTTATTTTCAATTCCTATAATCTCTCAAGTTTGTTGAGAGTTTCAATCCATTTCAAGCTCTATGTAAGCCTATATATAGACATTTGAAATTAATGAAATATATTGATCTTTCTACTTAACTCTGTTATCTTGAATCTATTTCTCCTATACCTAAACTTTAGTTTCCAGAACTAAATATTTCTAACATCTAATACTCGTGCATATCAGACCAAGTTGTTGCTATAAGATATGAATTCTGGAACCACCAATCATGGTCAATACAAATCACTATATGATAATAAATCTTACAAAGGGAAACAAACTGATTTGAAGTGCTAATATTATCACAATCTTGGTCATCATATGGATTGTTATTGGCTTTTGCATCCCAAAATCAAGCCTAAATTTGCAAAGGATTTGAGAAGACAACCTAGACGTGCAAATAATCATAAGTCATGCCATGCACATAATAATTCTAGTTCCACTGAGATTTTTTTTGCCAACCCGGCAACTTTGATATTTGATTTTGCAAATTATTTGCAAGACAAAAAAAGCCAAGAAAAGTCACATAATCAACCAACCATTCAAGACCAGAAGCAATAAGTTGCCCTCCTTAGTCATTTTGCTGATTTTTTTAGTGGAGACAGACCTGAAAAATAGCTAAGGTAAACTGATTGCTTTCATGACTACGTTAGAACTTGTAAATTTGCATGATCTTTGGATAATTAATTATGGTGCCACTAATCACATGTCAAATAAAATAAATAACATTCATGATTTTAAGTCATTTGTCTTTCCCATTTTTATGTTTGTTGCTAATGGGAAAAATGCTTATGTTAAAAGGAAGGGAAAGATCAACCTACTCTCAATAAGATAGAGTCAAATGTTTTTTTTTTCTTACCATCTTTTCCTTTTCAATTGCTTTTTTATTAGTAAAAAGTACATCTACTCTAAACTGTGAAGGTGATTTTTACCCTCTCAAAGGTTGTGTTTTCAGGTATCTTGTCACCAAGAAGATGATTGTGTGAAGGATTTTTTCTTACATGGTTTCTATTATATCTCTCATAAATCTTAAATCTTCAAGGGTTTTCAAACAACAACAAACCCTTCACATGAGAACCCTCTTATGTCATCATCGTTCTAAAGCACCCTAAAAATAAAATTGATTCAAACACATGAAAAACTCTAAATTATGATATTTGTCAATTTTGAAATCTATAAGACTTCCTCTTTACTTCTTTGGTGTCGAAAACCACCCATGCCTTTGAACTTGTTTCATTTAGATGTATGGGTTTCCTTTTTATACTTTTATTGATGGTTCTTAATATTTTTTACCTTCATCGATGGATTTTTTAAAGTTATTAGTATTAAATTTCTTGTGTACCTGCTGAAACTAAACATGACGTATTCAATTTGTTTATAAGGATTTTTATTGTTTAATCCTTAATTCAATTTTATGCTTATATAAAAAATTTTGATGAAACTGATAATGACACCAAATATATCTCTAAAGACATGTCAAAATATTATACATTCTAATTGATTCTGTATCAGACTAGCTATACTGGCACACACCTTAAATAGAATGGGATATCTGAATGCAAAAATCATGATCTGCTTGAAAAAACTCGTGTTCTTATGCTTTAAATGAATGTTTCAAAAGATTTGTTGGTCATATAGTAGGAGTCCTATGGCTGTTTATCTTGTAATCACTTACCTAGTCGAGTAATTGGAATTTTCTAAATCTCCTCTTGATGTTTGTAGGATAAGAATTCCAGATGCATGTATCTCACATTAAGTTGTGTTTGGATGCATTTATTAGCTACACACTGTAAAAAATTAGATCCGTGAGCAAGCAAATATATTTTTAGGCTACTCCACATCCCAAAAAAGGATACAAATGCTATGACACGTTGTTGAAAAAGCTATATGTGTTCTAGAGATTGTTACATTTCTGAAGGACACTATATTTTCCTGTTAGGAAAACATGGGAGTTTTTTGTCTGATTTTTTTCCTTTGCCCGTCGGGTAGTATCGGGGAGAATACTAATCAACTTGGGGTTGGTCTATCTACTATTCCCAGTACTGATTGTATTCTTCTCAATCCAGACTAACAAACTCAGTCCTCCATGCTCCATTTACAACAATGCATGTTCTGCGAAAACTATCAACCACAAACGACCAAAATAAT
>NC_133284.1:46683257-46699125 GCF_005239225.2 Populus alba | reverse complement strand
CTGCAGCAACAAAAGGAAGAGTTGATTGCACTGCTCAATAGGAGATTATGTGGATGTCTTTGCTTGGTCATACGAGGATATGCCTGGTCTGGATACGGACATTGTTAGTGCATAGGATTACCACTGATAGAGAGAGGATGCAGCCGATTAAGCAGAAGTTAAGGAGAACTCATCCGGAGGTTTTAATCAAAGTAAAGGCAGAAATTGAAAAAACAATGGGCACGCTGGTTTTTTGGAAGTAGTGAAGTATCCACAATGGGTGTCAAATATAGTGGTGGTGGTACCCAAAAAGGAAAAGGTAAAATCAGGGTTTGCGTGGACTTTTAGGATTTAAACCGGGCTAGCCTCTAAGATAATTTCCCTTTACCACACATAGATATGTTAGTTGATAATGCAGCACGTCAGCTCCAAACATATTCCTTTCATGGATGGGTTTTCAGGCTACAATCAGATAAGAATGGCGCTAGAGGATAGGGAGAAGACGACCTTTGTAACACAAACATGGGGAACCTTTTTGCTACAAAGTCATGCCATTTGGTTTGAAGAATGCCGGGGGCACTTACCAAAGGGCTATGGTGACTTTGTTTTCACGACATGATTTGCACAAAGAGATTGAAGTATACGTGGATGAAAATGGTGGCTAAAATCTAAGAGGGAGAGAATCATGTTCAAGTATTAAAGAAATTATTTGAAAGATTAAGGAAATATAAGTTGAGGCTTAACCCAGCAAAGTGTTCATTCGGAGTGAAATCCGGTAAGCTGTTGGGCTTTGTGGTGAGTGACAAAGGGATAGAAGTGGATCCTGAAAAAGTAAAAGCTATTCAATCTATGCCACCTCCCAAGACTGAGAAGGAGGTGAGAGGGTTCTTAGGAAGGTTGAATTACATCGCTCGGTTTATATCCCATTTAACCGCAACTTGTTGACCCGATCTTTTCGAATTGTTGAGGAAGAAGAACCCTGGAATATGGAATGAAGAGTGTGATAAAGCTTTTGAGAAAATCAAACAGTACTTGCTAAATCCACCTCTGCTTGTTCCTCCCGTACCAGAAAGGCCATTGATTTTATACCTAACAGTAACCGAAACAGCAATGGGATGTGTGCTTGGGCAACAGGATGAAACCAGAAGGAAGGAAAGGGCCATTTATTACCTAAGCAAGAAGTTCACGGAATATGAGTCTAGGTATACTGTGATTGAGAAGCTGTGCTGCGCACTAGCATGGGCTACAAAGAGATTACGTCAGTATATGTTGTATCACACTACATGGTTAATTTCCAAGTTAGACCCGTTAAGGTACATTTGTGAAAAGCCTTATCTATCTAGCCGAATTGCAAGATGGCAAGTTCTTTTGGCTGAGTATGACATAGTGTATATGACAAGGAAAGCCGTGAAAGGGAGTGTTATTGCCGATCACCTGGCTGATCATGCTATGGAAGATTATGAGCCGTTAAACTTTGACTTTCCCGATGAAGATGTGTTTGCAATCGAGGAAGAGAAATCAGATTGGTGGGTTATGTACTTTGATGGTGCTGTAAATGTATGTGGTAACGGAGCGGGGGCAGTGATAATCTCTCCTGATAGGAAGCAGTATCCGGTTTCAGTTAAGCTGCAGTTCGGGTGCACCAACAACATGGTTGAGTATGAAGCTTGCATTCTTGGTTTAAAGACTGCATTAGAGATGAACATCAAAAAGATAGATGTGTATGGAGACTCAATGTTGATCATTTGCCAAGTAAAAGGAGAATGGCAAACCAAAGAAGAGAAGTTAAGGCCTTACCAAGAATACCTGTCTCAGCTAGCTAAAGAATTTGAGGAAATAGAGTTCACCCATCTGGGAAGGGAAGGGAACCAGTTTGCAGATGCTTTGGCCACACTAGCATCTATGGCCACGATAGACTTTGGGCACAAGGTACAGCCTGTACACATCAATATCAGAAATAACCCTGCTCATTGTTGCTCAGTCGAAAGAGAAGTGGATGGAAACCCGTGGTACTATGATATCAAGAATTTCATCCAAAACCAGGCATATCCCATGGGGGCATCCAAAATCGACAAGAAGACCTTGAGAAGATTGGCAATGGATTTTTATCTTGATGGGGAGATTTTGTATAAGAAATCATTTGACGGGACTTTGTTGAGATGTTTGGATGAATTTGAGGCAAAAAGCACAGTACGGGAAGTCCATGAAGGGATTTGCTCAACTCATGCTAGTGGACATGTGATGGCCAGGAAGATACAAAGAGCCGGGTACTTCTGGATGACGTTAGAGAAGGATTGTATCGATTATGTCCGGAAATGTCATAAGTGCCAAGTATACAGTGACAAAATCAATGCTCCTCCGGCTCCTCTGTTTAATTTAACATCTCCATGGCCTTTCGCGATGTGGGGAATTGATGTGATTGGACCGGTAAATCCAAAAGCCAGCAATGGTCATAGGTTTATTCTCGTGGCTATCGACTACTTCACAAAATGGGTAGAAGCTGGGTCATTTGCTCATGTGACGCAAAAAGTGGTGAAGAGATTTATTGAGAGAGATTTGATTTGTCGGTATGGTCCACCAGAGAAGATCATAACGGATAATGCCCAAAATTTCAACGGCAAGATGATAATAGAGCTCTGCACTAAATGGAAAATCAAGCATTCCAATTCTTCGCCATATAGGCCAAAGATGAACGGTGCGGTAGAAGCTGCTAACAAGAATGTCAAAAAGATTATTCAGAAGATGGTAGTCACCTATAAGGATTGGCATGAGATGTTGCCGTTTGCCCTTCATGCATATCGCACCGCAGTTCGAACCTCAACAGGAGCTACCCCGTATATGTTGGTATATGGAATGGAGGCGGTGATGCCTTTAGAAGTGGAGATCCCATCATTAAGAGTGTTGTTAGACTTTGAGTTGGAAGAGGTAGAATGGGCAAAGGTTAGATATGAACAGTTGAATCTGATCAGTGAAAAGAGGATAGCCGCGATCTGTCATCATCAACTCTACCAAAGAAGGATGGCTAAATCATATGACAAGAAGGTTCGACCTCGAGGATTCCACGAAGGAGATCTTGTACTAAAAGAAAATATACCTTTACCTGGAGAAAGATCAGAGTAAATGGGCAACCTAACTACGAGGGACCTTACGTGGTGAGGAAAGCATTCTCAGGAGGAGCTTTGTTACTGTCTAGAATGGATGGAGAAGATCTAGCTAGGCCTGTGAATTCCGACTCTGTAAAGAAATACTACGCTTGATGTATTTCATAATTTCCCAGTCAATAAAAAAAAGAAGAAAGAAAAAAAAAGTTTCGGCCATGAATTCTCTTCGTAAAGTTTCCTTTTATATATAACATATGATCTCATAGCATTTTGAATCTTTTTTTTTGGCATGACTAAATCAAATCTACTTGACATATAGCTGCACATCACACTAGGGGGCAAAAGGTGCACGAAATGCACATAGGGGTTCATAGTAAACCCAAGCCCAAAAAAGGGATATCATAATAAAAAGTTTCTAAAAAAAAAAAAAAAAAAAAAAAAAAAGAGCATCTTTTATGAAATTTTGCTAATTACATCAAAAGTTTCAGTTTTCATGAACAAAACCAATTTTTGCCTTTTGCGTAAAACTCAATGGAGCAAGAAAGGGCCCCATAAAGAACCAAAGATCTCTTCACTAGAAGGATATGAAGGATATTTCGTTTCATGAGAAAAGCTTGAAACAAGAGCGAAGAGGTTTACGACGAAAGGGGGACCTATGTTTCCAAGATAGGTAACAAAAACATACATGCATATTAACCATAATATATTGCTTTCAACATTTGTCAGATCGGGATTTCATCACCATTTCTCAGGTAGTGCGTTTTCTAACCCTACCTCTTTTGAATGCGCCGTTTTGAGCCTCACTTCTCGGGTAGTGCGTTTTCTAAACCCTACCTCTTTTCGAGTGCGCCTTTGAGCCCTCACCAACATTTTTCTGGGTAGGTCACCCATCACAATGAGACCATATTTTATGGGTAGGTCACCCATAAGAATGAGACCATTCTCCATTTTTTTACCTGGGTAGGTCACCCATAAGAATGAGGTCATTCCTTCCCCTGGGTAGGTCACCCAAAGAATGAGACCACTCTTTCCCCTTTCCACTTGGGTAGGTCACCCATCACAATGAGACCACCATTTTTTCTGGGTAGGTCACCCATTAGAATGAGACCATTCTCCATTTTTTTTTACCTGGGTAGGTCACCCATAAGAATGAGGCCATTCTTCCCCCTGGTAGGTCACCCAAAGAATGAGACCACTCTTCCTCTTTTCCACTGGGGTTCGTCACCCATACAATGAGACCATATTTTCTGGGTAGGTCACCCAAAGAATGAGACCACTTTTCCTTTTCTGGGTAGGTCACCCATCACAATGAGACCATATTTTCTGGGTAGGTCACCCATCAGAATGAGACCATATTTTCTGGGTAGGTCACCCATCACAATGAGACCATATTTTCTGGGTAGGTCACCCATAAGAATGAGACCGTTTTCCATTTTTTTTACCTGGGTAGGTCACCCAAAGAATGAGGCCACTTTTTCTCTTTTCCACTCGGGCAGGTCACCCATCATAATGAGACCACACACACATTTATTGTATTGGTTATGAGTAAAGGAATCGCCGGATGGGATTCCAGGTTAAAAAAGATCACTAGATAGGATCTTGGATGGATTTCCATGTTGATCAAACTAAAGTAAGAATTCAGAGGATCGCTGGATAAGGATCTCGAGATGACTAAGTTTTGATCATAGTTTTTGGGGCCAAGGAGGATTGTTATAAAGGACAAAGTTTCAGATCAATCAAGCTTCGACCAGATCAGTTTCGGGAGTTCCGTTTTGGGTTTATCTTTATAACACTTACTACGCAAAACCCATGCTCCGTAAGTATTATAAAGAGGGGGCATCTGTTGTAACCCATTTTTGGGTCCCCCTGAAAAAAATAAAATAAATAGCCAAAAGAGGCAGAAGCGCCCGAAAAAAAGTCAGAAAATTGGTCAAGGAAATTTAAAAAATACAAGGATTAAATTTTTGACAGTATATTCTTGAAGGATGAAAGCCCTATTGAGAAGAAAAATTTTGAATTTTAGGGAGAAAAAGCCCAAATTTGGATTTTATGGGCTTAATTGGATTTTTATGGACTTAATTGGATTTTTATTTGAATTTATAGAAGATTTGATTCCAAGAAAAATTGATTTTTAAGTCAATTTGGGCTTTAATTTGGAGAAATTTAAGTTCTGGGGCCAAAATATATTTTTTAGGAATTTATTGGGTCAAATCAGGGGCTCAATTGCATAAATATTGAAGTTTAATGGCCAATTAGGGACTTAATTAAGAAAATCCGAAACCAGGGACCAAATTGGAAGAGGCGCGTAAATGGAGGGGCTGCAATTATTCGGTTCAGGGGCCTAATTGAAGAAATTGGAAGTTTTTTGATCAATTAGGGGCTACATTGCATAAATCAGAGGCCAAGGACCAAAGTGAAAAAGGCGGCCAACAAGAGGGGCGGGGACCGAATTTGAGGGACTGATTTGAAGTTTAGCCATTTAAATGAAACGGCGCGTTTTACCCAAAACGACGCCGTTTCATTAAAAAAAATAAAAAATAAAAAGACCAGAACGGTGTCGTTTTGAACGACACTGTTCATCTTCTTCCTTTCCCCACGGTTTAGCAGAACAAAAGGCAGAAAAATTTGAAAAAAAGCCTCCCGCGTCTCTCTCTCTCTCTCGCCCCCACCACCACCACCGAAAGCAAGAATGGCCGACCAGCCGTTGCGTGATTGAAGGCGCACTAACGAAGGCACGCCGTTTCCTTTTTGCTTATAAATAGAGAGAGGCCGAGAGGAGAAGGAGAGAGACAGAAGAGAGAAAGAGAGAGAGAGCGACCCGAAGAGAGAGAGAAGAACAGAAGCAAACCGAGAAGGAGGAAACCGAAACAAAACCAAAACCGAACCGAGAATAGGCAGCCACTGAGAACGAAAAAAAACGAAGGAGAAGGGAGGAAGAAGAATTTTTCACTGTTAGAAACAGCAGTAACGCCGCCCGGAGCCGCCGTCCACTGCCACCACCACCGCAGCTCCGCCAGCACCAGGTACGCTTCCTCTCCTCCCCCTGCATTTTTTCTGTTAATATATATATATATATGTTTTGCCTCCTGCATGCAGAATCGTTCTGCATGCAGGAGGCGGGGGGGGAATTAATTCCCCCCCCCCGTGTTTTCTTTTTTCTCTCTGGGCCAGATTGTGTCTAGCCCAGAGTTATGTGGACGG
Organism: Populus alba; assembly: GCF_005239225.2. NCBI lineage: Eukaryota > Viridiplantae > Streptophyta > Magnoliopsida > Malpighiales > Salicaceae > Populus > Populus alba. Next base: position 46,692,844 of record NC_133284.1, on the reverse strand, counting down.
GCCAGAGGGATCTGGCCCAGTCCGGCGGTCTGGGCCGGGTCCGGCCCAGACCGAGGTTAATTAGTTTCTGGGCCGAGTGCGGCCCAGTACCTTCTGGGCCGAGTGCGACCCAGTACCTGCTGGCCGAGTGCGGCCCAGTACCCTTCTGGGCCGAGTCGGCCCAGTAACCTTTCCTGGGCCGAGGTCGGCCCAGTCACTGTGGGCTGAGCCCGGCCCAGTCAGTTGGGCCGGCCCAGCCCCATAATAATTAATATATAATTATATTATATTATTATATTATATATATATATATATATATAATATTTGTAAAAAATTCTAAAAAAAATCTAAAAAAAATATTGTTATTTTCCTTTCATGTATATATTTTTTAGGGGGTTTGTATTTTTTTTTATATACTGTGGAGGTATAAAATTCAGTATTTAATATCTGATTTTCATCGTAGCACCCGAAATTTTTCCAAAGAAGATCTTTTTTTTTTTTGCTTTCAAAAATTTCAAAAATTCCTAAAAAATATTGTGGATTTTTTCCGCATATTTTGTTTTATGACTTAATATTAGTTTGTATTTTTATTTTGTGGAGATACAAATTCAGTATTAAAAAATACCTGATTTCGTCAAAAAAAATATTGTTAAAAAAAATATTTTTCTTGCGTGTTGCATACGGCCAATACTCTAACATGTTTTGAATATTCTTTTTTATAAAAAAAATATATTGGAAGCTTCGAAAGTGTGTTGTTCGCATAGATTTCTTAAACACAAATTATTTTCTTGCATTTCTGGATTTTACAACGTGTTTGTAAAATTCCAAAGGGTATTGGCCAATATTCAAAAAACTATAAAAATCTTATTTTTGGGAAAAGGAATTTATTTATTATTTACCGCTAATGTTTGGATAAAGAAATCCTTAAAAGGATGAATATCCAAAATATTGTCGGGAATAATAAATCCGCACACAATTCTTGAAAGAAGCCTTGATTATAATCGAGGACATTTCAAAATTAATTTAATTTTTTTTTCCCCACGATTTATGAGTCACAAACTTTTGAAATACTAAGGGAAAAATGAGCTTTCAAAGCACATGGGATCTCCTTAGATTTCTATCCAAAATCAATTGACAAGTTTAGAAAATACCTACACCATAGCAATTATAAAGCAAACCAAACACCAAGCAGCTTACCTTAGGTAGGGCGTACTAGGGGTGCTAATACCTTCCCTTTACGCAACCAGTCCCTTACCTTAGAATCCCTGAAAGACCAGTTAGGGTTCCTAGTGACCAAAATACTAGGTGGCGACTCCAAAGAACAAAATCAGCAAAACGGAACAAAACGAAAGTCGCCAGTCGAATGTCGCAAAAGCCAACTTTTTTTATTATTTTTTTGGGGGTGCGACAAATTATATCAATGTCTCCAACATATCTCTCATCTGCCCCCAGTATGGGGTATGATCCTAGTCAGGGTTTTCATGAAAAGAATATTCTATTCAGCTCAAAATGGGACTACAAGGGATATAACCTTTAGAAAGTGAAGGGATATCAAAGATGGCCTTTTCTCATTTCAAGCAAGGTCAGTTAGAACTGATAAATTTTGACCTCATCCAATGAATGATTTGGACTTGTAAGAGTCATGATTCACGAGTCCATAACTATTGAATCCACTATATGTCATTATGCATACTGCTAAAACTTAGCTATATGATGTGTGGTTCAGTTTCAAAAGGTATGAGTTCAAAATTGTTTGGTCACGTCATGTCATTTCAACAAGAATCGAGTCATTTCTGCAATCAAAACACTTTTAATCTTCAGGATTGATTATCCTTTATCGCATGTTGGAGTTTGATCAAAATATTTTATCAAAATAAAATGTTAAACATCTGTTGATTTCAAAACAACAAAGAGACAAAGCAAAACATATTTCGTTGAAGGATGAGATGTGATCCCAAAACAAAATGCAGAATTCCAAAACAATATGATTGACTGTTCATCACCATTCTTGAATCAGCTTTTCTGGCAATATTTGCGTTTTGCCAAGCACTTTCGATCAACATGTCATTCTGAAGATGTTCGGGGGACAATATAGCCAATGACACCCTCCTTCACCGACTCCACTTGTCTCTTGCTCACCAACTTTCAGACTCAATTCTTGCAATTCTTGAAACTGTTCACTTGAAATGGTTGAGGACCCCACCATGACATCACATCTCTTGTCTGGATTATACCACCTAGAAATTGGTGGTTGCATGGGATTTGTCGGAGTCAAGCAAAAATTCTGGAATCTGGCAGATGTTGGTCGACAAACTTAAACGGCAGAGGAATGTCCCATCTTGGCAAATACATTTGAGCAATTGATGCTACCGTGAGACCTGGCTATACCCCACAATTAAGGGTTCACACCGTCGAAGTCATCTCTTGATTCACCTCTCATCATTGTTCTAGAATCCTTGACAGAACCATCAATCTTTTCTCTCTTCATAGCTTGTTCAATTCTTCGGTAAATCCTCACAACATCATTTCAATCTTCCAATGTTGTTGTGGTTGGTTGCGGATTGTTAGAAAACTTTCCAACAGCTTGGTAACCTTGGCAACGCCCAGAAACTTGTATTATCGCCACTACCGACGTGTGGAATCACTCATTGTCACTATTGGAAGAGCACCTGATGAATCTGAATCTCCATTATTTCTTCTTTGATTTCTCTCGAACGGTGCAGCAAACAAACACCTATAGAGGAAGTCCTGCTCTGTTGAAGTTTCAGTATTCTTCATGTTTTTCAGTCTAGGCATGTCTCTTCTCTCTACTTTTGCATTTTAATACTGACACTGTTGGAGGAAAATCATAGATGATTTGAAACTACTATATTCCTTCTTGGACTTCCCACTTACAGATCCACAAATAGATTCCTGCCGAGAGATCTCTGCAACGTTGAAGTTTGATGTCTGCTCCATGTTTTTCAAACCAGGTCTGACTCTTCTGCCTACTACAATGCTTTGTTGGTGCCACTGGTGGAAAAAAATTTCAAAGCATATGAAATTAATACATTCCCTTTTGCATTTCCCATTGGCAGATCCTCAAATAAATCTCTACAGAGAGAGCTCTACCACGTAGAAGTGCAATGTCTGATCATGGTTTTTCAGACCATCTTGTGCTGCTGAACTGGAATTGAGCTCATAATCGGGGGTAACTTTAAAGCAAGCTAATGCACCATGTACAGGAGGCTAGTAGTCGTTTGGTTTCATTAAATGATGTGGAGGCGATGAACACTTAACAGTGCAACTGGACAAGAATCAGAGTTGTCATTAGTTGATGACTGAAGGCGTTGTTGTTTGTTCATGACTGAAAATTGAGAGATATAGCTTCAATTGGATGTGAACAAGCAGTGTTCCTATAGAAGACTATGCAGACATTCTCTTTCCATTTGATGCTCAACACTTGTTCGAGCAGATCTGAGTCCAGCTACTTCACCTTCGATGCTCTCAACCTTAATCTGATAATGAGCCTCTATCTGACACATTTCTTCACTTTCATCATCTTTCTTCAATCACGTGCAGCACAGCTTGTGCGGGGGAACCTACTTTTCAACCCGGTACATGCATGATAAATGTATGAATATGTAATCTATATGACGAACTCACCCTTCGAGGGGTGACAATATGGTCGTAACTCTTGTATGATGGAACAAGAATCATGATTTTTGCCCAAACTCTCCAATGAAAATTTTCGGAGTGACGTCCAATGCTTCAAGAAGGGTTTGCTCGGATGCAAAACAAATATTTACGGAGCATACATCCTACAAGCAGGTTCTATTCATTTTACGTGAGACAGGGTAGGTTTGCTACTTGGTCTCTAAAAGGGGTCTCTTGTTGTCCCAGTGATTGCCCTCGTAAAGGCAATATAGGGGCCCAGCAGGTAATTGGTTGGCACGTGTCCAACTATTACCAGTCTAAGCACTCAACGAAGAGTTGGGGTTTACACAAACTTCAACCTTGACTCAAGTCATAAGGTAAGCTGTTAGTCCCCCACCTAACTTAAAGCAGGTGTGTGCTTAACAAAAATTAAAACTTGTGATGCATGAGAGAATTATATACAATGCATGAATAAAACACAAATAAATAAAACAAAGCACAAAAGAAAAAAATAAAATTGAACACATCAAAACACAAAGCTTAGTCCGATAAAGTTGAAAACAATACCTTTCCCCAGCGGAGTCGCCATTCTGTCGCACCCCAAAAAAAAAATCCAGGCGCGCGGTAATCGGCTGGCGATTTTTCTCGTTGTTGCGTTTGCTTTGAATTCATTCGTGGGAGTCGCCACCTAGTAATTTATTAAGGGCTACTAGGAAACCTGATGTACTGGTCTTGTCAGAGATCATGGGTAGGGGACTGGTTGTGGTTAGGGAAGGTATTAGCACCCCTAACACACCCTACCTGAGGTAAGCTGCTTCGTGTTCTGATGTGATTTGAAAATTTAAAATATTAATTAAATTCTTAGGCTTGAATAAATCAGTTATTAAATCCCCGAATATATGTAGAAACTTGTCCTCATATTTTCATGGAAAATACAACTTGATTTTATTTGTCCTTGAGATATTTAACCATATTTAAATTATCAATTAAATCTTTTTATCTTTTTTTTTTATTTTTATAATTCAATAACATAAATAAAAATACAAACACACACATTCACATTTCACTATTTTTGCTTCTTTTCTTTTCTTTTCTTTTTCTTTTTCTTTTCTCTTTCCTCCACAATACAAATACAAATACAAACTCAAAACAAATAAATAAAAATTACATTAATTAATTTAAAATTTACAAAAAAATGGTCCCTAAAAATCTAGAATTTGCAAGGGAGGACTTCTGGACCCGCAGCAACAGTAGCGGCGCGTTTTCCCACGCGCCTCCGCCACTGGCGGCGCGTGGGTTCACGCGCCGCCGCACAAACCCAGCAGCATGGGGGGGCTGGATCGACTCCCCCTTTTCAGTCTCCCAACGCCGGCGGTGAGGACCGTCGTTACCTGCAATAACAGAAAACGCACAACACAGTCGATTTTAATCTTTGATTTCTTTGTTTTTGAAATCTGCTTCGGTTTTTTCTTTTGTTTCTTCTTGTCCGATCTGGCTTCTCCTTCTCTGTTTCAGGCGGCGGTGGAGTTGTGGGTGTCGCCGCTGCGGTCCAGGCGTTGATGAAGGGACTCGACCGGTGCTTGGTGAGGAAGAAGACGCTGCTGCTGGCTGGGTCGGTCGAGAAAGGAGAAGGGGTCCGTTGTGGCCCGCGACCGCTGGAGCTGCCGTGGAGGTGGGAGAAGAAATGAGCCGCTGTGGGGGTGGTCTTCTGTGTCGGTGGGTGGTGGTTGTCGCTGTTGATGGCTAAGAAAGGAGTCGACTGGAAGAGAGGCGAACTCGTGGGGAAGATGGAGGCCGGTTCGGGAGCTGCGAAGAGCAAAGGGAGCAGCTGAGAGGGAGGATTTGTGGAGGAGGGAGCTGATTTGTGGCTGAAAGAGGAGAGAACCAGCTGTCTGCTGCTCCGGTTTTGTTGGCTGGAAAAGGAGAAGAAAATGGGGCCAGGACTGGAAGAGTGAGGGGGCCGGAGATGGAGAGGTTGTGTGTGGGGAGAGAAAAATCAACGTGGGGGGTCGGCGGCTGTGATTTTGGAAGATGAGAAGAAAAAAAAAATGGTCGGCTGGTGGGGGACGGTTCGGTTTTGGAGGAGAAGGGAGAGGGAAAAGTGTATGGGTCTCCGGCTGAAAGAAGAAGAAAAAATGGGAAATCCCTCCTCTCCTTCGGGTGCAGGGGAGAAGAAGAAAATCCCAAAAGGGCTAGGAACCGTGGGTGCCTACCCCCTACTGCCGGGACGCGAAAAATGGCTAAAATCCTCCCCTTTTTGCAAAGCTGGGAATGAGAAGAAATAGGGGTTTTTTTCATTATGAGGAGGGCCACCATGTCGGCGGGAAACAAGGAAAAGAAGACCATGGGTGGGGTTGAGCTGCTAATTTTTAGCCGAAAGAGAGGGATTAAATAATGGTCTTGGGCCAGGGGCAACGGCTAGTTTCGGGTGAAGAGAAAAAAATTCTTAGGTTGCCCCTTCTTCCAAAATTCAAAATTCCATATACATAGGTAAAAATATTGTTTCGGCCTCAAAATTGGTCCCTCAATTTTCTTTTTTTGTAAAATTTGATTTTTTCTGTTTTTTTGTATTTTTTTGAAAACGAGCAATATCAACGTCGACTCGATGAGGAAAATCAATGATTTTAAAAACGACGCGTGAAAAGTCGAACGCGTTTGAAAATCTTTTGAAAAATTAAATTCTTTTTAGACGACGTTGAAAATGCTAAACTGACGAAAAATATATTAAAAAAACATATTTTTGGATTTTCTTTGTTTTTCTCTATTTTTGGATTTTTTTTGAAAATATATAAAAAAACATGGTTCAAAAATTGGGGTAGCAACACCAAAAGAATTAGAACTAAAAAATTAAAGGTTTTTTTTTCTCTTTGCTTCTTGAAATACAATAAAATTAAAACTTTACCCTTTTAAAAAGATAATAAACCTTGTATCCATAGGCTTTTTCATCTTTTCATTTTGTTTTTTTTTTGTTTTGTTATTACTAAATAAATCAAGGACAACTTGCTTTTTTAATATACATTGAATATTTTTTAAATTGAAAAGGTTGAGTGTGAAAGCCACCCTTACACTTCAGGTCACACATGAGAGCTAAATGGACACTTTAGGTGACGCGAGCACCACCTTTTAGTGGTAAAAAGTGTCATTTCATTGTGTTGTTTGATTCGTCATCATGTTCTCTTTTTGTTGAGGTGATGTGAGTTGGTTGTGTGGTGGTTGGTTTTTTTTTAATTTTATTTTTTAATATTTGATTTGTTGAAAATTACGTTTTATTAGAGTTTTCATGTATAGAACTTCCAATCTAATAACACGAGTCAAGAGTTTGATAAATTAACATGAATTGACATTTTTTTTATTTATTTTCTTTTTTAATTTTATTATTTGATATTATTTTTTAAAAAATATATTATTTATTTTTTATTATTATTATTATTATATATCATGATCTTATTAGCCAAGATCATTTAGCCAAGTATAAGTCATCTTTCCTTTAAAACATAAACCCTGGAAATATAATCATGGGATGTTGACATGCTTCATTAAGTAAAATAAAGCCTTAAACAAATTAAGGGCAAAAACGTAAATAAAACCTCAAATAGAAAAAAAGTTGAAACTACATCATTTTTTGTAACCTTAAACACTGATCACAAATTGAATTATGCTGTAACAGCAACATTTCAGAGGCCGACTCCAGATTGCTTTACAAGTCTCTTTATCAGGAGCCTTGAGAACTAAAAGCTGACAATGAATGTGTCCAACGTCATGGTTGCTCTCTATGACAGTGGATTAGTGACTGATTGTCCTAAGGAGAGAACAAAGGGCGTATCCTATCAAATGACTATGTGTTAGAAAGCTGAAAAACTCTGCACTGTCAAAGACATCTCTGCCAAGAAAGACAAAAAGTTTTCAGGAACTGTTAATTTTGCTTTATGGAAGGCTTCAATCGCAGCAAAATGTGGTCTTGCTGTCTTTGTTGAAGACAACTCCCATCAATTTTGTCGCAGAGCATTCAGTTCCCGGATGCTATATGAGACATTCAATTGAAACAAAGACTAAATATTGGCTATGATCGATATGACACTTGTCGTACAGGATGTGCTGGATAATAATTTCTTTTCCTTCATTTTTGGTCTTCATTTCTAAATTATTTTTGTTCAGTTTTTATAAAGAAGATAAGTAGAGACATTTTCATGGTTTGATGGCATAGATTGAGTTTAGAGATTTGGATTTCACTTTCTTGATTTCATTGTTTGTGCGGGGAAATGGAATTGAAATTTGGAAACAAGTTGATTGCATTGTGATGATGCTTCCAAAATTTATTAAATGTTTGGAATACAGATTAAATACACATTCATGTTAATATTTTCTTTTTAGAGCTCACCGAAATAGATGGTTAGTGCGTAGAAAAAGCTCAACACCTACAAAACAGTTCTTTTTTTATGGGGTTAATGGACCCTCGAATGATAAAGTCAATGACTTTTAGTAAGGATTATAATAAATGCTAAAAATAAAACTTTAAATTCTAAAGAAGAAATATGTTTGTTCTTATTTTTGTATGGTAAATGCTTTGAAAATAAGAGTACAAATGCTCAAGAGAATAAAAATTATAAACCCTTACTTAAATGGTTAAAGGGTATATATAAACCCCTGAATCTTGTCATGTTGCTTGAATGAAATGAGTTGAAATGTCATTTTCTCCTTATAGCATTAATGAGGGATATATCTCTTACACAACATAAATGTTGATTGAAATATAATAGGCTATTTAGAAGACTTTTATACACTCACGAGTATAGAGGAATAATTATTCTTGACTTTCAATATTTTATATTAAAAGCCACAAGAATGAACAAACAAAACCTCATCACCAAACATAAGGCCCATACCCACTGGGACTGAATGATGTTAAGCTCAAGGTGATTGGGTCTAGCAGTTTGCCAAAATCCACATACAGACCCATGTATATTTGAGCTCAGCGCATAGCTGAGACCAAAGACATTGGGTCTGATAAATCGCAAGATGTATATTTGTTTAGGCTCAACGTGTGGTTGAGCCCAAGGACATTGGGTCTAACAGATCTCTAGCCCATATTTGTTTTAGCTCAGCATGTGGTTAAGCCCAAGAACATTGGGTTTGGCAGATCTTTAGAGCCACAACTATTTAGGCTCAACATGTAGTTGAACCTAGGGACATTAGATCTACCCACTTGTTAGAATAGTTTAGGCTTAATGCATAGCTAAACCCAAGGATGTTAAGCCTAACAACTTACCAGATTCTTGTCTATTTGGGCTTAATGTGTGGCTGAACCCAAGAATTTAGGTTTTGCAATTCACTAGACCCATATGTATTTGGTTTATGCTACCCAAATTTTTTTACCTTATTTTGAAGTATTTTCGAGAGAAAACAAAAAAACAACAAAAACCCAAAAAAAAAAAAATGTTCTTGATGTTTTTGCTTTGTTTTTTCAGTATTTTCAGTGTTTCAAAAAAAAAAAAAGGGGGATTCAAATTTTAAATGTATTTTTAATGTGTTGGCTTTTAACAAACATCATTTTTTAAAATTATCGATTTTTTTTATTGAATCAACGTTGATGTTGTTCTTTTCAAAAAAAAATCAAAAGAATACAAATGTTAGACCAAGCAATCAAAAAGAAGACAAAACTTTTCCATCTATATAGATTTTTGCCATTGATAGTGATTAGAGTTTTCAAAAAACCAGTTTAGAAAGAACAATTGATGGTTTTTTTTATCAGGTACTCATAGACAATGCTAATTGATGATGTCCCAAAATCTAATTTGCTTATGAAGATGAGGTTTTCTGGTGTTTTGGATAATGATTAATCGTATGTTCAAGTCAATATTCTCTTCTTCAAAGCTCATAAAATAGAATGATTGGTGGTAAAAGACCTAACACCTGCAAAGGAGTGGTCTTTAGGTGAGGTTTATGACCCTTCGATGATAAAGTCAATGACTTTT